>NW_027456730.1:1837500-1950000 GCF_040206685.1 Ascaphus truei | reverse complement strand
ATGATATAGCAGTGTACTATAAGCTAGTACTTTCTTACAACCCTGTATTTACATGTCCGATCCCTCACTACCGGGGTTTTAACATTCACTTTGAAAATAAATAACACACCAGAGTTTGATATATGATAAATAGAATTTTATTATTTTTGTGTCTTGTTATAGTCTCCCTGAGAGGTAGTTATTCTGACCAATCTTCCTATTCATCCTACTGTAGTCTACAAACTATTGTGTATATCATACCTATTATAGGTTTTGACATTACATTTCATCAGGTTGAGTGCAATTTTCTGGGATCTATTATGATCTTCTTCGATAAGACATTGTATCTAAGTATTGTTCCTCCCAAATGCACCCGTTTGGCGCAGTTATGCACACAATATATTTGGTTTGAGCGGTGATTCCCCCCTTTTTGGTTATCTATGAGAGAGAGCGAGAAATAGAATGGGGGAGAGACAGCAATAGGAGGAGAGACAGACAGCATGGAGAGGGAGAGACAGACAGAGCATGGGGAGAGGGAGAGACAGACAGAGCATGGGGAGAGAGAGAGACAGAATGCGGAAAGAGAGAGACAGCATGGGGAGAGCGCGAGAGACAGCAAGGGGAGAGAGCGAGAGACAGCATGGGGAGAGCGAGAGACAGCATGGGGAGAGGCAGGCACAGTATGGGCGGGATAGAGACAGACTGGAGAGAAGCAGACAGAATGGAGATAAGAATTGTAAGAGTACTGGAGGGATGGGGAGGGAGAGAATGGAGGAATGGGGGAGTGAGAAGGATGGGGGGAGAGAATGGAAGGGTTGGGGAGAGAGAGAATAGAGGGATGGGGTTGAGAGAGGCTGGAGGGATGAGGGGAGAGAGAGAGAGAAGAGGGATGGTAGGGAGAGTGGCTGGAGGGATGGGGTTAAGAGAGAGGATGGAGGGATGGGGGAGAGAGAATAGATGGATGGGGTTAAGAGAGAGGATGGAGGGATGGGGGAGAGAGAATAGAGTAATCGTGTTTAGAGAGAGGATGGAGGGATGGGGGAGAGAGAATGGAGGGATGGGGGAGGGAGAATAGAGTGATCGGGTTAAGAGAGAGGATGGAGGGATGGGGGAGAGAGAATAGATGGATGGGGTTAAGAGAGAGGATGGAGGGATGGGGGAGAGAGAATAGAGTAATCGTGTTTAGAGAGAGGATGGAGGGATGGGGGAGAGAGAATGGAGGGATGGGGTTAAGAGAGAGGATGGAGGGATGGGGGAGAGAGAATAGAGTAATCGTGTTTAGAGAGAGGATGGAGGGATGGGGGAGAGAGAATAGAGTGATCGGGTTAAGAGAGAGGATGGAGGGATGGGGGAGAGAGAATGGAGGGATGGTTGGGAGTGAGAGGATGGAGGGATAGAGAATAGAGGGATGGTGGGGAGAGAGTGGCTGGAAGGATGGGGAGAATAGAGGGATGGGGTTGGAGAGGTTGGAGGGATGGGGGAGAGAGAATGGAGCGATGTGGGGAGAGAGAATGGAGGGATGGGGGAGAGAGAATTGAGGGATGGGGGAGGGTGACAGGATGGGGGGAGAGAGGGAATGGAGAAGCGAGAGAATGGAGGGATGGAGAGAGAGAGAGAATTGAGGATGGGGGAGAGTAAGAGGATGGGGGGAGAGAGAATGGAGGGATGGGGGAGAGAGAATTGAGGGATGGGGAGGGTGAGAGGATGGGGGGAGAGAGGGAATGGAGGGAATGGGGAAGCGAGAGAATGGAGGGATGGAGAGAGAGAGAGAATTGAGGGATGGGGGAGAGTAAGAGGATGGGGGGAGAGAGAGAATGGAGGGATGGAGAGAGAAAGTGGAGGGATGTGGGGAGAGAGAGAATGGAGGGATGGGGAGAGAGAGAATGGAGGGATAGGGGAGAGTGAGAGGATGGGGGGAGAGAGAATGGAGGGAATGGGGAAGCGAGAGAGAATGGAGAGATGGAGAGAGAGAGAGAATGGAGCGATGTGGGGAGAGAGAATGGAGGGATGGGGAGAGAGAGAATGGAGGGATGGGGGAGAGTGAGAGGATGGGGGGAGAGAGAGAATGGGAGAATAAATAACCCCTGCTGACCCTCCCCCACCGCCCCCTGACCGTGTCACCCGTAGTCAGGAGGGGAGAGATGCCAGGTAACCAATATGAGGTAAGAGGGGAGCCTGGCCCCCCGGTCATAGCACCCATATTACAGATGTTATCAAATCCCACAATGTTAAAGAAGTATATGCCAATGAAACCATTTAACTGGGAGATACAGGAGCCACAATTCAAGTCATTTAGTAGAAGCTTTTGCTTGAGTTGTGTAACACGCTGAGCTGGCGATGTACAGAGGAGGGAATAAGCAGGAAGCAGGTCAGCCGGTGAGCTCCGTAATCAGCATTACTTATATCTCCTAAACGTCGTCCCAACCATGTAATGCTGCAGAACAGCCTACACTTCATATACATGATATACTTAACCCTTTCTTTTCGCTCAACTCCAATCTAAATGATTTGTTAATTGGTTTGTAATTAGAGATATATTTGTAGCAGAATCCCATGTATGTTCTTTTTACCTGTTAAATACCTTTTTGTGTAATGAAATATATTACAGATCAGAGGTGCTTCCTGTTGCACTTGTGCTGTTAGCAATAGATAAACCGGATAGAAAAGACACTACACATAGATTTGATTAAATATAGCTTTATTTAATTTAAATAATTTATCTCCTTGCTGGTAGGGGTCTGCAACACATTACAGAGCGATATAGTAACACACTGAGCAATACATTGCAGGCCCCTCCGGCAGCAAAGGGGTTAAGATCAATGCAGGTAGATCTCACTTCTAATTAATGCACAAAGGGCAGTTTGTCGCTGTGATCCAGAGGAAGGTGAAACATAACCCCTGCTGTGTTGTGGGGGAAACAAATTCCTTCCTGACCCCAGTAAATGGCGATCGGATCATCCCTGGATCACTGTGCAGTGAGATCAGATGGAGCAGCACAGATCAGCGTTGTTATACACAGGGGCACACTCAGTATATAGAGTGGTGATGGGGTGATGGGGCCCCTGTGTATAATCAAAGGGTGATGGGGCACGTGTGCCCCTGTGTATAACTCACATGATCCCCCATCCTTCTGCATATCTATCACAATCAGGGCCCCCGACAGTTGGGGACAGCCAGGAACTCTGTCCCGGGTCTGGGGAGGGCAAGGCCGGCCGGCGCTGCAAGTTGAGCCTGAACCTCTTGCCAGACCCGGCGGCCGGTCCTCTCATGGCTAGGTCCTGGCTCTCCCTCAGCTATAGGCCTCTTCCTTCTCTGTCTCACTTTGAGCTTCCAACGCTGGTGCGCGACGGGCTTCTCTGATGTCAGCGCGCTGGAAGTAAGCTTGGTCCAGCTTCAGGCAGCAGAGGAAGGCTTGGCGTGCACGCCAGCATTGGTAGCATGTGGGACAGAGTGGAAGAGTTGGTGTGCCCGAGCATTAGATGCCGGCAACGGCTGGGCACGCCTGTGCAGTAGATGCCAGCTCCAGCTGGGCGTGCCTACATAGAAGACGCTGGCTCTGGCCGGGCGCGCCAGCGCAGTCGGCTCTGGCTTGGGCACCTGCACAGTAGACGCCAGCTCCATCTGGGAGCACCTGCGCAGTAGACGTACCTGTGCAGTAGGCTCCAGCTGGGCATACCTGTGCAGTAGACTCCGACTTGGCATGCATGCGAGCAGACGCCGGCTCCGGCCAGGTGCGCCTGCGCAGTAGATGCCGACTCTGAATGAGGGAGATGGCACAGTAGGATCCGGCTGGGCGAGCCTGCGCAGTAGACGCTGGCTCGGGCCAGGAGCCCTAGCACAGTCGGCTCTGGATGGGTACGCCTGCACAGTAGACGCCAGCTCCGGCGGGGTGTAACGATGTGCTCACCACAAACTAGACGGAACCGCGAGGCTGAGGTGGGGATTTGAGAAAACACCAACCCACAGCCACGAGGGCGCATCTTGATTGTAGATTGGTCAGGGTAGCCGGGTCGGGGTTGGAGAGGTACGGATCGTTGCGGGTAAGCCGAGGTCAGGGAGCCAGAGGTGCGGAGTCCAAGAGAAAAGCTGGGTCGGTACACAGGAGGTCACTGAAGCAGAGCAGGGAAAGGTAGCGAGAGACTGCAAGAAGGCAAGGCACGAGGGAGGTGAACACAGGTAACTGGAACAATGCTCAGCCGCTGAGGGAATGGAGAACAGGGAATAAATAGGAGGACTCACCAATGGGAAGCAGGAAGGAGGAGACTGCAGCGAAAGATACCAGGTGCAGGAGGCACCTATGCTTTAGAGGAGGAGAGCGTGCGCCCGTGAGTGGGGAAGTGCACGCGACTGCGCGTGTGCAGAGCGTGTCCGTGGCAGGAGTGTAACGCTTGTGCTCCCACGCACAAGCAAAGACAAGGAGGGGGACCCAGTAGCGAGGTTGGGAAGTTGCATGAGACACAAGATAGGAGAACGTTGTCACGCAGCTGGGTAGCGGTGCACTTCATCACATGAGCATGCCGCGCGCGAGAGAAGCGTGGCGCGTCCGGAAGATTGGAGCCATGCTCTGTGGCACAGCTGAACGAGCTGCACGTGCGCGCATGCTCTGTTAGCAAAGCGGAGCCGTGAACACTCAGGCACCAGCGCGGGGTGTGGGATGCCACTGGTAAGAAGAGAAGGTAGAGCAGAGTCAAGAGCACAAGGTTACAATGGTTGGTTGCTTCCTGGAGGATGTCCAGCCTCCTTAAAGGCATAGTGCTAGTAACTGAAGAGAAGAGCAATACTAAATTCAAAGTAAGGGTTCTTTAGTTAAATGCTTTGGCCAAAGTATTGTATGCCTGCTACCACGTCAAGGTAAACCCTAATCAGCAGGTCCTACTGCTGCGGCCAAGTTTATTCGAGCATTTGCCCGTTCTTGGCCGCAGCAGTAGCCTGGCGCGCGCCCGAGAGTGACGGGCGCGCGCCGAAGCAGCGGAAGAGCGCCCTCCGATCGGGGCGCTCTCCCTACCGCTGCCGGGTCCGCCGGGTCCCCCGGAACCCCCTGCCGCTGTCCCGCGATCGCGGGACACCAGGGCTCCCTCGGGGAGCCCCTGGACGCGCGTGCAGGGGGCGCACGCTCCCGAAGACGCGTGACTGCGCGTCTATGACGCGCGGCACGCCGAGGGGCGGCCACTAGCAAGCCGGGAAATCTCCCGGCTTGCGGTACCGGCCACACTTTAATAAAGTGTGTCGGTAGTGTACACTACCCGCACGATAGACTAACTTAGTAATAGAAAGAGGAAAGTCCCAGTCTTCCATAAAGCCCAAAGGAGGGCAAGTAGAGGTCCAGAGGAGATCCAAGCAGGAACAGCATGCAATGACAGGAACAGGAGGCATCGAGTACTGGAGTAGTACTGTGCATTACCAGGGCAGATAGCAACTGACTGTTATTTAAGGAGCAGCAGCAGCAGCAGCAGCAGCAGCAGCAGCAGCAGCTGTTGGCAATGAGAGTCAGAGTGAAGCTTACTTCCTGCCAGGAGGAAGAGGGCAGGGTTTGCCAGAAAGCAAGATGGCGTCACTTGCCTCAGTATGCTTGAAGTCACTTCCTGTTGGTGAGATAAGGCAGGGGACGGAGAGCAGGCGCGGCCTCTGCGGAAGTAGGGAAGGGTTCAGAACACGAACAAGGATTAGAGAGTCTTGACTCGCACCTGAAGAGTGGCGCACAACGCGATCAGGGCCGGGGCCAAGCTCCGTGGCACACGAAGAACCGCGTGTGCGCTCTGTAAGGAGAGCGGGAATCTGAGATGTGGCAGGTAAGGAGGGAACACGCCCAGGGAGCGTGTTTCCCGATACCTTTCAGTACCCCCCCTCTTCTGGATCGAACTCTGAGCGATCCATACTAGACTGGGGGGAAACAGTCCATAAAAAGTTCTTACCAAGGCGGCAAGCAAAGTAGGGTTTCTGCAGATTCCAAGGAGCGGCCCGCAGAGAGTCCAGGCCACAGTACAGGAACAAGACAATGGCCAGGAACTATGAACAGGAACTACAGTATAGCAAGACTTTAAAAACTGCCAAACCTGGAAACTACGGAAGCAGCATTCCATGGTCTGTAACTCAAGGGCTCCCTCCTGGAGTAGGAGGAAAAACATTTCTGGACTGTTGAAAGGAAAGGGACTCAAGTCTCCCAACGGTAAAGGGGTTCAGGGACGGCAGAGTCCACCTCGGGGGGTCCGTTTGTTTGGGCTGAGCATAATGTAACGCTAGTGCTCCCACGCACAAGCCAAGAAAAGGAGGGGTCCCAGTACCGAGGTTGGGAAGCGCAGGAGACACGAGATAGGAGAAAGTTGTCATGCAGCTGGGGAGCTGTGCACGGGCGCATCCGGAAGAGTGGAGCCAGGCTCCGTGGCACAGCTGAGCTAGCTGCACGTGCGAGCATGCTCTGTTAGCAGAGCGGAGACGCGCGCACTCAGGCACCAGCGCAGGGTGTGGGATGCCACTGGTAAAAAGAGAAGGTAGAGCAGAGTCAAGAGCACAAGGTTGCAATGGTTGGTTGCTTCCTGGAGGATGTCCAGCCTCCTTAAAGGCATAGTGCCAGTAACTGAAGAGAAAAGCAATACTAAATTCAAAGTAAGGGTTCTTTAGTTAAATGCTTTGGCCAAAGTATTGTAAGCCTGCTACCACGTCAAGGTAAACCCTAATCAGCAGGTCCTACACTACCCGCACGATAAACTAACCTTAGTAATAGAAAGAGGAAAGTCCCAGTCTTCCAGAAAAGCCCAAAGGAGGGCAAGTAGATAAAGTCCTTTTGTCAGGATGGAATGTGTAAGAGGTGTTTTCTACCCTCTACTGATGTCTATTTTTGATTAAATAAAGCTTTTTTCTTTTACTAATTGCGCTTGGATTGTTTATGGAGAGCAGTGACCGCCCAGACTCTGTTTTTCCTTTTCTGCTTTTACCTTCGCCGGGTTCATGGTGAGCCCCTTGTTAGAGATAATATACCCCAGAAAAGTTGTGGACGCTTGATGGAAGAAGCACTTCTCCAGTTTCGCGTACAGATGATTCTTCCGAAGTCGGAGAAGTACCTGTCTGACATGAGAAACATGCTCCTGTTCAGACTTAGAAAAAATCAATATATCGTCCAAATACACGACCACAAACCGGTTGAAAAGATCCCTGAATACCTCGTTCACGAAGTCCTGGAAGACGGCCGGGGCATTACAGAGTTCAAAGGGCATGACGAGATACTTGTAGTGACCATCATGAGTATTGAAGGCCGTCTTCCATTCATCGCCCTGGCAAATCCTTACCAAGTTGTAGGCCCCCTGGAGATCCAATTTAGTAAAGATATTGGCCCCCTGTAGGTGGTCGAAGAGTTCTGGAATCAGCGGCAGAGGATAACGGTTCTTAATGGTAATTTTATTAAGACCCCTATAGTCAATACAGGGTCTTAGCGATCCGCCCTTTTTTCTTTACGAAGAAGAAACCTGCACCGGCTCACGACGAGGATTTATGGATAAAGCCCTTTTGCAAATTTTCGTGAATATAGTCTCTCATGGCTTTCATCTCCGGAAGTGACAGAGGATAGGACGCAACCCTAGGGGGTACCGAGCCGGGCAATAAGTCAATCGGACAGTCAAATGGACGATGTGGCGGCAAGACCTCAGACCTGTCTTTGTCAAAAAATATCACAGAATTCAGCATAGATCTCCGGCAGACTTGTCCCTACCTCCTTGGGAGTAGTGGCTCCACAGATGCTGTTGGAAGAGACTGAAGAGTTCCTGAGACAGAGCGGGCTCCATTGGACCAGATTTTTGCATGCTGTCACGGTAGTGCTGCCCGCAGACCAGACCCATCCCTGAACAGCGGTGGGACGTTAGTAACACGCACCCGCAGCAGAGGAAGCGTGTCCGGAGTGTGGTAGTTTACGTAGACAGGCCAGGAGACTTAGTATGGTATTTGTCACGCTGTGCCCACCCCAAACTAGACGAGACCCTCGGTACTGAGGTGGGAAAAGAGTAAACACCCCCGACAGGCACAGGAATCTGCTCTGGAGTGTGCGTAGTTGCTTGCGCCGGGTCAGGAGCAGGGAGGGTAGAGGAGTAGTGAATACTTGCCGAGTTAAGAGTAATAGAAGTACGGAACGTTGGAGGTACTAGTCGCTGGGGTCGGTGCTGGAGAAGGTAGAATAGTCGAGGTCCAAGAGCCGAGTTCAGGTTGGAGAGTTACGGAGGGTCAAGGGTAGCCAAGGTCGGGGGTTCCAGAGAAGCGGTGGTCCAAAGGCAAGCCAAGGTCGGTACACAGGAGATCAAACAAGACAAGGCAGGATATCTAAGAGACAAGAGAGATACTGCACCGACACACTTTATTCGAGCAAATACCCAGTATGTACCTGGCAGATACCTGGAATGCGCCGCTCCTCACCTCTGACAAGCCCCGTTGCGTTTGCCTTCCCAGCCTGGGTTCATGCCTGGCTGACGGGCGGCTGATCTGTTAAATGATAATGATTAGGATTTAATAGGCTGCAATGCTTCGCGTGTCTACCAGATGGCATAAATTCATGAATTGTAATGCAGTATATATATATATATACTGTGCAGTATTGCAGCCAGCGGGAATAAAATGCTTCAATCCCTGCCTGGAAAATACCTCAATGCACTCGGGCAGAAAACAGTCACAAACCTCAATACACCCGGGTATACCCGAATTCGTGGGACTAGCCGAGCTCGAATAAAGTGTGTTGCCAGTGTAAGCACAAGCACAGGAGCAGGAAGCTTATGGTCAGCCAATGTGCCAGTGGTACTGCTGAGCCTAAATAGGTGAGACAGCCCAATAGGAGCAAGAGGCGGAACTGGGTCGTGTTTGTGCGGAGCCTGTGATAGGCTATGTTAAGGATGCCAGGTGAGAGTGCTATCAATGGCCTCTAGTCCCACCGGGAACTTCTTGTGAACGAGCGAAATCTAGTTTCTCTCGGCAAAGCTTTGGTCGACAAAATTACCTCTAGAGCCGGAATCTATGGAGGCCACTGTGGACACGAGAAAACCCTCCCCAGAGAGGGTAACCAGGAGCAGAATCCTTGTGAGAGGCCTTATAGCGATAGGGGATAAGGAGAACGTCCCCAACGTGACCCCCCTGGACTGCCCTGGGGTTTTAGAACCCTCCGCCTACTGTGGGCAAGGAAGAGCCTGGTGCCACGGGCTGGCGCAGTACAGACACAGGCCAGTGTCTCGTTAGTCGACAGCTTAAAGCCTCCCAAGTGCATGGGTATTTGGCTCTGGGGGTGAAGAGGTTCTGGTGGATGCTCCTGCGGAGGCGAGACTCCTGGGGCGAACAGTAGACATTGGGCTCTCTCGGACCCCCTCTCTTGCAGCCGTTGGTTGATGCGAATGCAGATCGCGATCAATTCCTCGAGATCAGTCGGACGCTCCTGCGTGGTGAGTTTGTCCTTCAATGACTCAGAGAGGCCATGGCAGAAGGCGCCCACCAGGGACTCATCATTCCATCCTGTCTCTGCAGCCACGGTCCGAAACTCGAGGGCATACTTGGCGACCAACCGGGTTCCCTGGGCGATATGGAAAAGGGAAGATGCTTCCATCACCTTGCGTCCGGGCGTGTCGAACACTCTGCGGAACTCCCGAGTGAAGAGTCCGATGTCTTGAGTGAGGTCCGGTCTCACATGTTCCCCGATGGGGGAGGCCCAGGCCAGGGCGTCGTCGGTGAGCAACGGAGTGAAATACGCCACTTGGGATTTAGGAAATGGGAAACGAGAAGGCGTAACCTCGAACTGAATAAAACACTGGTTGAGGAACCCACGGCAACTGTGCTGGTCCCCTGCATAACGGCGGGGCGTAGGAAGTCGAGGTACAGCCGGCAATGACAGCGGGTCTGCTATGAGTCCAGTCGTGGTAGGAACCAGGGAAGGGACCGCTGTGGTTGGAGCGGGTGCTTGTTCTGTAAGAAGGCGGAGGCTCTCCTGTAACATGAGCATGCGCCGGTCGTTGTGCTCGAGGTATTGTTCAAGTTTGGAAAATATGTTGGCGTGCGTGCTCAAGACTCGCCCCACCTGTGCTCACCACAAACTAGACGGAACCGTGAGGCCGAGGTGGGGATTTGAGAAAACACCAACCCGAAGCCGCAAGGGCGCCTCTTGATTGCAGATTGGTCAGGGTAGCCGAGTCGGGGTTGGAGAAGTTACGGATCGCTGCGGGTACTTAGCCAAGGTCGTTGTTGGAGAGGTACTGTGACACTCGTGCTGCCCCCAAACCTGACAGGACCCCGGTACTGAGGTGGAACGGAAGGATACCACGCACCCACAGCAGCGGTGGCGTGCCCGGAGTGTGGTATAGAGCGAAGCTGGACCGGGGGCAAGGAAGAGGGTTAGTCAGGTACTTGCTGAATCCAGAGTAGAAGAAGGTAGAGTGGTTGTGTCCGTAAGCCAAAAGTCTGGGAGTAGAGACAGCTGCGTAATCGAATGTCCATTTGCCTGGTCCGAGGATTAGAGAAGACAGCGTAGGCGAATGTCCAATTGCCAAGTCTGAGGGGTAGAGAAGACAGCGTAGTCGAATGTCCATTTGCCAAGTTCAAGATCCAGAGGAGGTTTGCAGACAATCCAAGGTCAGGAACTCAGGGGCTGAAAAAACAAGAGCTATCCCCCGAGTGCCGTGCACAAGCTGCACGGGTTCTCGCGCGCCCTGTAAGGCAGATGGGCTGGCGCGCGCGACCCGGAAGAAGAGGAGAGGCAGTGTGGAAGATGCCCACGCCAGTGGGGAAATGACGGGGATCCAGGGCAGCCGCGGTGCCTGTTGTGGCAGCAGGTAAAGGAGCGCCGTGGCCCGAGGACCCTTACAGTACCCCACCCCCCCTCGAGGATCGAACTCCGGAGATAACTTCAGAGTAGGCGTCTTCAATCTGATATTTTTTGAAGAGAGCCAAACCTTATCTCCAGGTTTATACTTATGTGCCTCCTGACGAAGACGATCTACCTGTCTCTTCTGCCTCTAGGCCGAATCCCATAATACCCCTTGAATCCTCTTCCATGATCCCTGAAGAGTGGCAATCATAGAATCAGCAGCAGGAACTCCTGAAGTGGGTGTGGGAATAGGGAGCTGATTAGGATGATATCCATAATTTATAAAGAACAGCGACTCCTGTGTGGATTCATTCCTGAGGGAGTTGATGGCGAATTCTGCCCATGGGACTAATTGTGCCCAATTATCCTTAGTCAGAAGAAAAACATCGTAAATATTGTTCCAGGGATTGATTCATGCGCTTGGTTTGGCCATTGGTTTGAGGGTGATACCCAGATGAAAAAAGAAGGGAAATACCTAGACTCTGAGAAAAAGCGTGCCAACATTTCGAGACAAATTGAGTACCACGATCAGAAACAATAGAAAGTGGAATACCATGGATACAAAAAATCTCTTTCAAAAAAATATCAGCCAGTGTGGCAGATTATGGTAACCCCTTGAGGGGAATAAAATGGACCTGCTTGGAAAACCTGTCAATAAGCTACCTACCATACTTCTGACAAAGAAAGGAGTGAACACGGCAGTCTGCCACCTAAAGAACTTCTAGTCTTTGAAACCCTTAAAAGGACATTCTCCACCGCCCCCATCCTACGCCACCCAGATCTCAGGCTTCCCTTTACCCTAGAGGCTGACGCTTCGGATATCGGTGCTGGCGCCATCCTTTATCAAAGGCAATCCCCACAGGATAAGCTCCATCCCTGTGGGTTTTTCTCCAAAAAAAAATCTCCAGCACAACAAAATTATGATGTCGGCAATAGAGAACTGGCCTTTAAACTCACCCTACAGGAATGGAGACATCTCTTGGTAGGTACTGAAAACCCCATTTCAATCCTTACCGACCATAAAAACCTGTTGTATATAGAGAACGCACGCCCGTCAGGCTCCGGTGGTCTCTTTTCTTTTCTAGGTTCAATTATTTGATCTTTTTCATCCCCTGATCGAAGAATCAAAAAGTGGATGCGCTCTCACGGCAAATCATGGTCGAAGACAAATCCCAGGAGGTTCCAGAGACGATTCTACCCTCCAAATACGTCATTTCGGCCAACTCTTTCAATGTCTTGAATAAGGTTCTGGCAGCACAGGCTAATCTTTCCAGAGATCTCAAGGTGTCGGAGGGTCGTTTGTATGCTGCTCCACGCTTCCAAAGGAAGATACTAGAGTGGGGTCATTCATCCTAGTCCGCCGGTCATCCTGGTATCAAGAAGACTTCCGACCTCATCAAGCGAACCTTTTGGTGGCCCAGGATGCTGAGAGATACGGAAGTGTTTGTCAAATCCTGCCCAACTTGTGCCCAGGTCAAGACGACTCGCAGAAAACCGACAGGTCTTTTACAGCCATTACCCATTCCAGAACGCCCATGGAGCCACCTGTCAATGGATTTTATTGGAGAACTTTCCACTTCTAGAGGGATGAACACTATCCTGGTGGTCATGGATAGGTTTTCCCAGCAGGCCCATTTTATTCCCTCAAAGGGTTACCCAATTCTGCCACCTTGGCAGACGTCTTCGTCAAAGAGATTTTTCGCCTCCACGGGGTCCCACTGAACATTGTTTCTGACCGCGGCTCACAGTTTATCTCTAAGTTCTGGCGAGCCTTTGCCCATAGGATGGACATCACCCTTCACTTTTCTTCAGGGAACCACACTCAAACAAAAGGGCAGACTGAGAGAACAAACAAAACACTGACGCAATACCTGCGCTGCTTTGTCTCCAATAGTCAGGATAATTGAGTGGACCTCCTCCCTTGGGCAGAGTTTGCACACAACTCTTTAAAGAACATTTCCACACAGGAATCTCTGTTTTTTGTAAATTACGGCTTCCATCCAGTATGACTTCCGATTTCTTCAATCCCATCCGGGATCCCGGCAACAAACGACCATATTAAAATCCTACCGGAATCTTGCAGGAAGATCCAAAAGGTACTGGCAGAGGCGATTCGCAGACAAAAGGCACAAGTGGACCGTCACCGCTGAGAGGTGCCTGATTATAAGACAGGAGAATCTGAAATAAACGGTTTATAAGGAACTCCTGGTGGAGGCCTCTCCTATCGGCCTCTCCTGCGCCATATCCATCGCCACAGGGCTCCAAGAACGTTCCTCCCTCTCTGTCTTGGCCCCTCAGATGCATTCACATGGGCTCTTCTGCAAAGCCTGGGGAAGCAGCACTTGAGTCCAGATCTCACGGTCTCTTCCTCTGCGTCTTCCTCTTCCTCGGCTTCTTCCTCTTCCTCGGCTTCTTCCTCTTCCTCGGCTCCCTCCTCCTCCTCTTCTTGCTCCTCTTCCACCGCCTCTTCCTCCTCGGCTTTCTCTTCAGCTTCCTCCTCCTCTTCCTTCTCCTCTTCCCCCTCCTCGTCCTCCTCCTCCTCCGCTTCTTGCTCCTCTTCCTCCGCTTCTTCCTCCTCTTCTGCCACTTTGTCGTTCTCGCACTCCTCTTCATCCTCACGCACCATAGATGGTGTATAGTGCACTATGGAGCTGGAGCCGGAGCTGCCGCAGTCCCACGCTGATAGGCTGAACGGCTCCAAAGCCTTGTGATCCCCGACCTGCAGGAGACATAACGTGTGTGTAACCAGGACAGTGATGCTCTGTATCACAAGAGCTCCTCTGCCACTAATACCCCCTCCGCCTCCCCAGAACCCTGTTATACCCCACTCCCAAGGCCCACAACCCTATTATCCTCCCAAGACCAATACCCCATTATACCCACCTCCCCAGACCCAGTACCCTGTTATACCCCCCCTCCCCAGGCCCAGTTCCCCGTTATACCCCCTGTGGCGAGAATGGGGTTAATCAGGCCATTAATAAAGGTATTATGCCCGGCTGATTAACCCCAACTCGGGGTTAAAAGTATCTGCATTGCCCTGATGTATTTGCTCCTGTCCCAGCCTTCTTACCCCCAGTTTGCAGCCTATTTCCTGCCTGTCATAATAGAATTACATACAAAGTGTGCTATAAGGTTTTCAGGCACAAGATGGCGTTGTGAGCGCCGAAGCTGGCGCTGATTGAAGAAGTGTGGCTGTATACGGGTGGTCTGTTTGAAGCATAGGTATCCTTTTTCAAACACGCAAGTTCAATTGAATAAGTGGCTTGCGGTTAGATTTGAAGTGGTTTTTCGACAGAATGCATCCGTACCTTGTTAGCTCACATAACATGAAAGGACGAAAGTCTATTGCCGTGGGAATTCGGTCAATTGACGTGAGAACTAGGTGAACTTGGTATCTCACAAGAAAGCCTTTCAATTAAGTGGGATAACTCTCGAACGGAGACTGCTTCCCCTTTATACCCCTATCCCCAGGCCCAGTACCCCCTTATACCCTCTGCCCCAGTACCCGTGATAACCCCCTCCCCAGGCCCAGTACCCTGTATTACCCCCAGGTCCAGTACCCAATTATACCCACCTCCCCAGACCCCTACCCTGAAGAAGTAGCACTTTCTAGCTACGAAACGCGTAGGATTAACATATGCTGTATTAGTAGCCTTTTTAAGGTATTTTATTTGTATATTTGTATATGTATCCATGCATTTGCTGCCACCTTTCCGAGATGCCGCTCGGGTGTCTGTACTGCTAGTCACGCCCCCCCATGTGACGTAATTGTGTTTTCCCTGGTGTATCGCAATCAATTTTTCTCTACACGAATGGAGTAGCACAACGTTATATATGTGCTGTAGAGACTGATTCGCATTGACCACACACATACAGTAATGTGTCTGCCACAGCCGAGGATTTTTACATCAGCCCAACATATGGTGACCGAATACTGATGACAACAAGGAGGTGCTTCCCCCACGAGACTCCCAACCGATTTGGATGTCCTGTGTAAGCTGCCATTACCTTGAGAGGCCCAGACGCTATCTGGAGATCGTAGAGGAATACTTACCAGAGGGACCCTCATCCATCACCCATTCTGATGCCAGCTGTGTGGTAACTTCGTGTATTGTACACGTAAATGCGATTGATCTATAATTTTTATGTACGCAGAATACTTACCCTCTTTTTTTACACTAAAATGTTTTGATATACTTCACTATTTGCGTTTTGCGCTGTTTTTTGTCTTTTTTACACCATACACTGGCCCGGTACCCCGTGATACACCCCTCTCCTTGTTCAGTACCCCATTATACTCAGTCCCAGTATCCAGTTATACCTCCTCTTTGTCAGCCTCCTCCTCATCTTCTTTATCCTCCCACACTATTGATGGCATATAGTGCCCTAAGGAGCTGGAACTGGAGCTCTCAGGGTACCACGCTGACAGGCCAAACGGCTCCACCTCCGTGTGCTCCCCGACCTGCAGGAGACATAACGTCTGTGTAACCAGGACAGTGATACTCTGTATCGCAAGAGCTCGTTGCCATTTATTCCCCACTCCTCAGGCCCAGTACCCATTATACCCCCCTCCCCAGGCCCAGTACCCCTTTATACCCCCAGGCCCAGAAACCTGTTATACCCCCAAGCCCTGGCCCAATACCCCGTTATACCCCCAGACCAAGTTCCCCATTATACCACCCAGACCCAGTAGCCCGTTATCCCCCCTTCCCCAGGCCCAGTACCCCATGCTACCACCCTCCCCAGGCACAGTACCCCGTTATAAATGAGGCCCAGTACCCCGTTATATCCCCCTTCCCCAGGCCCAGAACCCCGTTAAACCCACCTCCCCAGGCCCAGCACACCTTTATACCCCCTCCCAGGACCAGTACCCTGTTATACCCCCTCCCCAGGCACAGTACCCAGTTATACTCCTTTCCCCAAACCCAGTACCCCATTATACCCCCCTCCCCAGGCCCAGTACTCCATTATACCCCCTCCCCATGCCAAGTACCCCGTTATACCGTAACGTACTATTCCATAAATAGTGTCCTGTACAACAGCTAAAAGTACTGTATGTGCAGCTGATTCACAGCTCAGTGATTCCCATTCACCTGTAAAGTGCTACTTCCACCTTCCTGTCGAGGGGTATTCTCCGCCCATGCCTGTGATACAGAGGATAGTAATGTGAGCACATGTATTCCTCACTCATAAGCATGTCCTTGCACTGTATGGGAGGTTTGACAGTTAAACCAATTGTCCACAGCACTCAAACAGCAACAATCTTCAACGCAAAGTTGCTTCGCAATGTTAGCAACTTTTCGGAGTAATAGACCCCTTCAAGGCCCGTTTCCATGTCACACTAATGGACAGTGGTACTTCCCTTTAATTAATCCTATCTAAGGAACCTGAATGGTCCATTTGACTCTCCCTTGCAGTCACATATAGGGGCCTATCCTAGTAGCCTTCATAAAGCAACTTGCTGGTTCTATTACGCTTAGGCAGGACCGCGTTCATTTGAGGTCCGGGACCCCCTGCTTCCTGAGATACAGGCCCCGTTATAGGGTGCATGTATCTCCTATGCATTTAAATGTCTCGTGTCACATGACCGGATTACATGATCGTGTCACATAACGGGGCCTGTATCTCAGGCAGCATGTCAACGCGGACCTCAAGTCAACGCGGTTCTGCTACGGAGACCTGCTCATGCACACTAGTATTAAATTTTTTATTAAAACAGCTTCATTTCCTTAGTGGCTGGTTGCAAAGGAAATGAAGGGATTCAACCTCAATAGCCTGTTTATTTGGGGCAGAGGGGGTGGATGAAGGGGGTAGTAGACCCAGGGAGGGTAAATAGGCCTACCTGGAAGGTTGCGGGAGGAGTTAACCTGCGGAACCGCTATGGTAATGAAGGGGTTAACCAGGGCTGCTAGCACCCGCTATGAATAAACATCCATCCTTTGGGCAACTACCCCCTTCATCTAATCCCTCTATCCACAATAAACAAAAACACACAACAACCCTACTACCCACCTCCTCTACCCCCAACAACCCCCCCCCCCCCCACAGCCCCCAACACATACAGCACAGTAATGGGCAAAATTACTATTATCGAGATATGGATAATAGTGCATTTGCCCATTCTAAAACCAAAAATTAGCGTCATGACGTCACGTAGCATCCGGTTGCCATGGCAACACGGTGTCATCTGATGCCGCACAGCCATGTTCACTGCAATTGGAGGGGGAATTGCAGAAGAATAACGGACAATGCCGGAGTTGCCGCCACCACACCACACCGCCACCCGCGATTGACAACCCGTAGCCCGGAGGTAAGGGCCCAAAACCCGGAGTATCCGGGTCAAACCCGGAGAGATGGCAACCCTGGCTATTATCCATATCTGGATAATAGTTATTTTGCCCATTACTGTCTGTATGTGTTGGGGGGGGGTTGTTGGGGGTAGAGGAGGTGGGTAGCAGGGTTGTTGTGTTTATTTTTCTTAATTGTGGGTAGAGGGATTGGGTGAAGGGGGTAGTAGCCCCAAGGATGGATGTTTAGGTCTACCGGGTGGTATCAGGAGGGGTTAACCCCTTCATTACTTTAGCGATATTAACCTCTAAGGTAATGAAGGGGCTGACTCCACCTACAACCTCCCGCAAGGCCTAAACACCCACCAAGGGCCAAACACCACCTTCACCCACCCCCGCTACCCACAATAAACCTGGCACTGGTAGTTAACCCCTTCATTGTCTTAGCGGTTAGCCGCTAAGGTAATGAAGTTGCCTGTACAGTAAATGCATTTTTCATTAATCTGATTCATGCCGGGGGCCTCCTACGGTGCTGATATTACTGTGTATTAGCTCCCGAGACCCCCGGCATCAATCCGATGAGGAAAAATTCACCGCCGCCTCAGAAACTTCTTGGCAGCTTCACGACAACTTTTTTTGGCGAAAAGATTTTGGGAGTAAATCGCCATTCTAGAGCCTCGATGTGCCTCGGGCTACTAGAATTGCACCAGTTTGAAAACTGGCGATAAGTGGCTTATCGCCGCTCACTTGTTGATTTGTTTTTGACGGCTGAAAAAATTGGCGATTCAACCCACTTATCAACACTTACTGAATTGCTGTAGGCATTTTTGGCCGATAACAGCTAAAAAGCCTCGATAAGTGGGTTATGAAGGCTACTAGCATAGGCCCCATAATCTCCTATAGTCAGTAGCAGCACACCTCCCGGAGGTCACATGGGAACAGGCCCTGAAGGAGTCTATTACTCCGAAGCATTGCCCCCCTATTATAATCACTGATTGCTGTTTGTGTTTCCATAGTTGTATAGTGTTTTCTCCCTGTGTTAGTCCTGCACTCCTCATTATGTTTCTGTACCATTTATTGGTGATTTGCTGTATAATACATCTTTTCTTTGCATCTTTCTCTTCATGTTCTGGCATTTAGGTGGTGGATGTGCACTACATTTCTGTTGGTATATCTTATGGCTTTCAGCTAACTTATAGCAGGGTTGTGCAAACTGGTGGGTGCTAGGTTTTCCTGATGGGCGGTTGCAGAGGCCTCACGCTCTCCCCCAAGGCATTTAAATGAAATGCAGGGGATCGCGTGAGGCCAAAGTAACTCACTTACCGGGATGCAGATGCATGGTGGGACAAATGCAACGTCACGTCACATGACCCGTCACCATGGCAACACGGCAACACATCGTTACATACCGCTGCGGGGTCTCACGGGATGTCACATGACCTGGCAGCGTCATTTGACACTAGAAAACGAGATAGGGGGACCTAGCAGGGGGGGCAGCTACAATAGTTTTCACACCCCTTCCTTATAGTATACTGCAATTTATTTTAGTGTTCCTTTACCCCGCCTCATCAGTATGCTCCTGTATGCTCTGGGTAATCACACTTGCAGCAGTTAGGCTCATTATAGCTTGTTCTTCTGTGTATAACTTACACTTATAACTATGCTGTGAGTGGTGTACTATAGATTGTGTACTGATAGCTATCGGTGTGCATTTTGGGCACTTGATGATGCATTAAGGTTGTTAGTACATATTGTATACTGGGTGTGCTGTACTTTGCACCTGTTATCATTGTACAGCTTTATTCTAGATGTGTTGTTTATTAAACTCTTTTCATTTAGAATAATAGTATTTCTTTATTTTGGGTGTCTTAGTTACCCCAGTGAGATTGTTACTGTTTGAGTGCTGTGGACAATTAGTTTAATTCTATATATTGCTGAAGGAATTAGGGATTCCTCATGTACACTGGGCACCGATTCACCTCTTTAAGATTCTTTGTTACTTGCCAAGAGGGTAGGGCTGTTTGTTTTTGTATATATATGTTAGGTTTGAGGGTGTTCATCTAAAAATCCGTGGGCCTACACAGATAAACCATTATGATGGAAACATACTCACTACAAACTGTAGCGTTATATGTGCTATACAGAAGGGGTACGTGTGTAGTGAGAATGAGGGAGCATGTGTCTTTATATAACCCTTAGTGTGTGAATCTGAGGGAGTGTGTGCTACTGTCTAATACTGTAGTTACTGTTTTTGTAAAGCATAACGAGAAGTGTGATTGTGTGTTTATATATATTTCTTGTGGTGTCTTTGTGCTTCTACAAGAGTTTCAATCTGTGGCATTTTAGTGTGATTGTGTGTGAATATAACTGATTGTGCGTTTGTATTTTTGGAGCAGGAACCTGTTAATTCTGTCTGTGTGTGTGTAAGTGGGAGAGAGTGTGCGTGTGTAAGTGGGAGAGTGTGTGCGTGTGCGTGTGCGTGTGCGTGTGTATGTATACAGGACCGAAACTCAGTGCTGATATTGTCTCTCATGCTGTGCCAATATATTCTCTCTGTGTGTGTATGCTTTTCAACTGGGGTTCTGCGGCCGCCAGGGTGGGAGAGTTTGGACTCTCCCATGCTGTCCCAGACCCAGCGACACCCCCACATAGCAGTGACCCGGAGCTCAGGGGCAGCAGCCGCCCAGTCACTGCTATACTTCCTCTTCCTGCCTGCTCCAGTCGGTGCCACTGAATAGAGGGAGAGAGAGGATTGGGAGCGTGCTCTCTCGCAGGGGTCTGTCTGTGTGTAAGTGTGAGAGTGTGTGTGTGTGTGTGTGTGTGCGTGTGTGTATGTGTATGTGGGCGAGTGTGGGTGCACGCGCGCAAGGAGGAGAGTGTGAGCGGGATAAGGAGTGTAAGGGGAGAGTGTGTGGGGGAGAAGGAGCATAAGGGGGAGAGTGTGAGGGGGAGAAGGAGCGTAAGGGGAAAAGGAGCGTAAGGGGGAGAAGGAGCGTAAGGGGGAGAAGGAGCGTAAGGGAGAGAGTGTGAGGGGGATAAGGAGTGTAAGGGGGAGAGTGTATGGGGGAGAGGCAGCTTAAGGAGGAAGAGGGGGAGAGTATGAGGGGGAGAAGGTGCGTGAGAAGGAGCGAGAGGGGGAGAAGGAGTGCAAGGGGGAGAAGGAGCGTAAGGGGGAGAAGGAGCGTAAGGGGGAGAGTGTGAGAGGGATAAGGAACGTAAGGGGGAGAGTGTGTGGGGGAAAGGGAGCGTAAGGAGGGAGAGGGCGAGAGTGTGAGAAGGAGCATGAGGGGGAGAAGGAGAGTAAGGGGGAGAAGTAGCGTAAGGGGGAGAGTGTGTGAGGGAGAGGGAGTGTAACGAGGGAGAGTGTGAGGGGAAGAGGGAGCGTAAGGAGTGAAGTGAGGGGGGAGAGAGACGCGGCAACAGACAGGGGGCGAGGGTTGGGGTTTCCCAGTATTTCAAATTCACTTGTGAGCACATTCACATATCTTAGACAGGTCTGCAACCCCTGCCTTTCAACCATTATCACCTAGCATACAGTGCTTCCACCGCAGCAAGGGATTCTGGGAAATAACATGCAAATGAGCATATATATATAGAAAAGAGAAGACAGTTGGCACACTACTGACCAGGCAAAAACAGATGCTTATCCCATATGAATAGAACAAAAAGTATATTTACTAGATTGGGGTCCAGAAAAAAAAGAGACAGCACACTGCATTTAGTCTTCAGACAAAAAACTGTATTGAATCACAGGGCACGGCAACCAACGTTTCGGTCACCCAGAGGGACAACCCTGATGAAGGTCCCTCTGGGTGACCGAAACGTTGGTTGCAGTGCCCTGTGATTCAATACAGTTTTTTGTCTGAAGGCTACATTCAGTGTGCTGTCTCTTTTTTTGCTGGACCCCAATCTGGTAAATATATATATAATATAAAAGATAAAGAAAAAGCGCCCAATCCTTGTATAAAATCAGATATAAAAGGTTTAATATTCCATGGACAGACAAATGCACACTCACACTTTGTCAATAAAATAAAGGCATGTTATGGGACCACACATAGAAAAAACAACAAAACAGGTAGCGCTAACCGATATGTAATTAATAAAATATGTTGATATATAACACCTTATGTATGGACCAATATTCAAACGTAAGGGGCTGCCTAGTGATACAACAAACTGACCCCCTGGTCAGAACAAGTACATGGAAAGGGAATATGTATCTGAAGGCGCCTGTAAGAACAATGATATATAAAAAGACGCCTGTATGAACATATATATAATATTAAAACTAGTTTAGTTACACACAGTGTGTCGAATCATTTTCTTCAAGTGCACAGTCAGGATCCTAAAGGTTTAAAATGTATCGCAATAGAAAGTATTACTCCACATTGGAGAGGAGGAAATGCTGTGAGCCTGTTGGGGAGGAGAGAATCCTTTTGGATTTACGAATTACGTACCCTATCCCCACTAGGCCTAAACATGGACTTCGATTTGAAGGCTTTCCTGGTTGGATAGTCCTGCACTGCATCAATACATCCCACTTACATGGTATCCATTTTTTGCAATTTGTCCACATTTTTTAAGAACCCATTGCTATTGAATATTTGTCAGACAATATTCTATACATACATAATACCAAGCCTATTATAGTGTATGCATTTCCTGTATTTTCTCTTTTAACCATTTATTGTATGTACAACACCAAGTACTCTCACTTTCATTATAGAGAAAACTCACTAATGTCACTTTATTTTCACATCCAGTTTTTTAGTGTTTTTATTTCTTAGTTCATATATTATTCACACATATAGTGTTTATATGCACTGTTTATTTATTTATTTATTTATAGTTAACACACATATTTGCAGTTTGCTTATTACTTTAAGTGGTCACATCATATTAATCCACACACTTAAGTCACCACACTTTATGTCATATCCACATTATTATTATGTTGTTTTGTATTAGCTAGTTATGTATTAGTTATTTGTATGTCTTGTTTGTGATTCAGCTGAGTCCACAGACCGCAGCAGCACAATTAAATATTGACATGAACTATCTCATTGCGCATGTGTCTGAGCACACAATATTGACTAAGAACTACCTCATTTGCCCGTATGCGCATGTGCACAAGTCTGCAGGTGAAAATAATTCAATTAATTACGGACGCTCTATTTAAGGGACCTTCATGGACTTTTATAATCATATACCCCTGAGGAAGAAAGCGGATAGCTTTCGAAACGCGTAGGGTGGCGGATTTAACACTTCTGCATCTCTGTGTTTGGTGATTTCCCTCCACGACATAGACGAATCAGTGTTTGTTGCTATTCAGATAGTTGGTCGCTTGTGAAAGTGTGTCGAATCTGCTGCTGCTGACCTGGACTAGCTGTACGTCCCCTCCAGTGTGCTGCGTGAGATCATCTGCCCACACGCTAGCTGGCGTGCACACATCCACGGAGACGCCCAGGAGCAGGGAGCAGCTAACATCACCGAGAGGGGATACTCTCTAATATATCCACTGCCTGCTTACATCTTCCATCTGGTGAGTGGCATTGCATCTGAATCCACCGGTGCTGCAGTGTGTCAAAATAATCTTTTATTGTCCATATTATTTTATATGTCTATATGCTATATGAATTGTGTTATTAAATGTTTTTATCCTAATTTTTCACCTATCTGTCCTCTCAGCTGATCTATGTTGTCTTAAGTGTTGTTTGTCTTCTCACCCAACAGTATTATGCTATGTGTTGTGCTTTCTCTTTTTTAAGCACACCCTGAGGAGCCATTTCCTGATTGTCCCAACAGGCTTGGTTTTTATATCCTTTTTATATATCATTGTTCTTATAGGCGCCATCAGATACATATTCCCTTTCCATGTTATGGGACCAGCCCATGCACCAGATGGACGTGAGACTTCACAGCCGTCCTCCGTTTGAATGCGGTTGAAATCACTGCAAATGGATGTTGCTGCTGCTGTAGTCACCGAAAATATCTTTTTCCTTCAAACCGGAACGCCTCTGGTCAGTACAGCCGCCATTAACCTCTCACCAATCAGGGACCAGGGAAATCCTTCACTGACGTCCTCACTCTGGTGTCTGGACTGCTCGACCACCGTAGTTCCTATGCTACGTGACCCTACGCGTTTCATCCGTCTCAGCGGATTTCATCAGGGGATGAACTCCAATTGAATTGAATCACCATAAAGAACATTGGTGTCAGGGAACAGAAATTAGCCAAGTCTTCTTCGGGGATAAAGAACAACCAACTACAGACTTCTGTATACCGGAAACCTACAGACAGAGCCAGCTATTTGAGGGACAACAGCTTCCACCCGACACACACCAAACATGCAACCATCTACAGTCAAGCCATACGCTGCAACCGGATATGCTCCGACACAGCAGACAGAGACCAGCGGATTAAAGACTTGAGATCAGATTTTATAAACCGTGGATATAACCACAGAATTGTAGACCAGCAAATTCACAAAGCCACCAGAATACCAAGAAGTGATCTCCTTGAATACAAACAGAAGGAGACAACCGACAGGGTACCTTTGGTGGTCACATATAACCCACACCTAGGAGCCCTACGCAAGATCACCAGGGAACTACAACCCATCCTCAAGGAAGATACAAGACTGCAACAGGTCTTCCCTGAAGCACCCTTATTATCATATAGACAACCTCATAATCTCAAGAATATTATGGTGAGGAATAAAGTATTCAGCAGTACAACTGAATGCGGGACGAAACCATGCCAGGACCTAAGATGCAAAACCTGCGCAATGCTCTACACAGCACACACAATACAAATACCACAGCTGCTACTACATAGGTGAGACGGGGCAGGGGCTAAACAAGAGAATGAACCTGCATCGCCACAGCATCACACGCGGAACAAGAGACAGTCCTGTCGGCGAACATTTCTCTGACTCTGGCCATAAGATGAACGATCTGAGGGTTGCCATACTCAAAGGTAATCTTAAAACACCGAAAGAGAGACGGTTGCATG
This sequence comes from Ascaphus truei, assembly GCF_040206685.1. Taxonomy (NCBI): domain Eukaryota; kingdom Metazoa; phylum Chordata; class Amphibia; order Anura; family Ascaphidae; genus Ascaphus; species Ascaphus truei. The sequence goes on along the minus strand of NW_027456730.1, from coordinate 1,925,895 downwards.
AATACAAATTTATGCAACTGTTCGGGACACTTAACGATGGCCTAAACAGAGATCAAAATTTTATGAGTCATTACTGACACAAGTGAACTCTCTTCCCATGAGTGCTAAAGACCATGTCTGTACATACTGTGCTATATGCATGCACACACAGCTGTCTCTTACATAAACCAATACTCCTTGTTTTTCCATCCCTATACACCAATAGAGACGACATAGTATCCACACACACTTTTAGTTATGCTACTATGTCTCACATTTCCACACCTACCCACACCATTTATATTAACTCTCACTCCACACATCCCTTTTGTAAAGCACTGTATACACTGTGGGCTCTCCATTCATTTATATTCACACAGATACACACACACACACACTCTTACATCACTTACTTTCAGGAACCATTTAACACCTCTAGCCATAAATGTCATCCACACCGGGGGAAGGACAAGCACAGATAACATTCCAAGAGACACTGTTTTTAAGTACTGTATACCATTTGCTTGCTTCATTCATTGTAATATCGCTGGAAGAAGAGATAGTGTATCTCGAAAGCTCGCACAAATAAAAGCATTTTGTTAGCCACAGAACGGTATCATCTATTTATTTTTTGATTATTGAAGCTTGGCTAACACGGTACTGATACCTATATATATATATATATATATATATATATATATATATATATATATATAAAACCATCCAGCAGGGCAGCGGAACAGCAAAGAGAGGTAAGTGTACAAAGAATTGTATTGTAACAGACACAAAAATCCAATGTTTCGATCCCAGAGAGGATTTTCTTCCTGGGGTGCGCCTCTCCCTACTGTTCCGCTGTCGTGCTGGATGGTAACGTACTCTTTACATTATTTATGGGACTAGCACCAGGCTTATTTGGATTACAATGTTGGAGTGCTCTCTGTTTTCCTTACCCATATTATATATATTATATATTTATATATATATTTATATTTCCATTTGCTATATGCTTTGCTGTGGAGGGTTTTTGTCACTTTTTTTACCCACCATAACTTAACTAAGTATATATATATATATATATACAGTAGCGACATACTTTATCGCACTAAATGCCGGCGGCATGCCGGGATCTACCCCAGCTGCCGCCAGTAATAACCGCGCGCCGCCGCGTTTCCCACATGCACACCCCCTCCACCTCGCGCGCAATTTACTCTCCTTCCGGACCCCGAGCCCGGCTTCTGCTCTGCCCCTCTGCTTCCCCGCAACCCCGCTTACCTTAATTTCATCTCCAGGGGTGTCGGGGAAGCCTGCGGAAGCCGGGGAAGACGGGGAAGCCGGGCGCGCGTGTGACTGTGACGTCACAGTGCGCCGCCACGCGCCGCGGCTACCCGCTTCCCAGCCGCATACAGCCAGCGGCTTTTGCTCGAATAAGAGCTGCCGCTGCTGTATATATATTTTAAATATATATATATATACACACATACAGAAGCACGCGGATGCACAGATACGCACACAATCAAATACACACAGACACACACACAGACATACAGTCATGCACACAGATACACATACACACACATACTGTACAGAAATATATATATATATACACACACATACACAGACATACACACATATACACATACACACCTACATTTTTAGGATTGTAGCAGTGAGAGACGGAGCAGACACAGAGATACAGTGTCACATGAAAACAAACACACAAGATACACTCAAAAGGAATATGAAAAGTAACAGATCTAGTATAACAAGTGACAGACATACGCAGGGTTAATAAGAAAAGAGACAGTCGGATACACACAGAGAAGTGATCATATGGATAACCTGTATCGGTGACAGACTTCAGGAGAAGTTCCAATAAAAGCCAGACACACTCTGGGTAACAACGTTTTATTTAAACACCTGAAATCTTGACCCTCCGCCTGCAGTTTGGGAAAGGCAGAGGTTTTGGGATCTGTCTGTGTGGGGTTTGCTGTGACTGGGGAGACCCCTAAATGTTCCTTTGTGTGACCCCTAAATGTTCTCTCTGTGTCTGGGAAGACCCCTAAATGTTCCCCAGTGTCTGTGAAGACCCCTAAATGTTTCCCAGTGTCTGTGAAGACCCCTAAATGTTCCCCAGTGTCTGTGAAGACCCCTAAATGTTCCCCAGTGTTGCTCACTTCAAAATAACCCAGAAAAGTAGCCTTGAGCCCTCGGTGACAGGGCGCTGTGCCCAGAGGGACTAGGCTCCCCTTACCTGTGAGTGTGGACTGCGTCCCCCCTGGCCTCTCCCCCCCTCTGGCAGCAGGGCTGACGTGGCAGGGGTAAGGGCCAGGGAGGTTAGAAATAGAGAGGCAGGGGCACGGGGTCAGTCTGCACCTGGGCATGAGATTCCGCCCACTCTGCCCTTTAATGTGAATACTGTTACATATGTTGTTTGTACGTGTTTAAAATAAAAAAAGGAATAAATAAATAACTAGAATTTATACTGAGTTTGTGTTAGTAACTCCCTTAACTTCTCCAACAGCTGATGAGTTCCCCTTTGGCGCTTAACGTGTTAGAAACACATGTCACTATTTCTCTGCATTAATTTGCAGGTCATTGGAAGAGCTTCTATGACCAGAGCCGCAGACAGGTTTCCTGGGGCCCAGGACTAGAGCTTCCACCGGGCCCCCAACCACGTGTTGGCGACATTGCGAGAACCCCCTCCCCCCGTTTTCTCTTACACTGCCCCCTTCTCACACACCACCTCGCTCTCACCCCCCTCTTACACTCCCACTGTCACTCTTTCCTTTTCATAACCCCAGGCCCAGTACCCCATTACACCCACCTCCCCAGACCCAGTACCCTGTCATATCCCCAAGCCCAGTTCCCCATTATACCCCTATCCCAAAGCCCAGTACCCCCTTATACCCCCTGCCCCAGAACCCATGATACCCCCCTCCCCAGGCCCAGTACCCCGTTATACCCCCTGCCAAGACTCAGTACCCTGTAATACCCCAAAATCCAGTACCCAGTTATACCCACCTCCCCTGATCCAGTACCAGTTATACCCCATACACTGGCCCAGTACCCCGTGATACACCCCTCTCTTGGTTCAGTACCCCGTTATACCCAGTCCCAGTACCCAGTTATACCTCCTCTTTGTCAGCCTCCTCACACTTCTCATCTTCTTCATCCTCCCACACTATTGAGCTGGAACTGGAGCTCTCAGGGTACCAAGCTGACAGGCCAATCGGCTTCACCTCCGTGCGCTCCCCGACCTGCAGGAGACATAACGTGTGTGTAACCAGGACAGTGATACTCTGTATCGCAAGAGCTCCTGTGACACTTATACCCCACTCCTCAGGCCAAGTACCCTGTTATACCGTAACGTACTATTCTATAAATAGTGTCCTGTACAACAGCTAAAAGTACTATATGTGCGGCTGATTCACAGCTCAGTGATTCCCATTTACCTGTAAAGTGCTACTTCCACGTTCCTGTTGAGGGGTATTCTCCGCCCATGCCTGTGATACAGAGGATAGTAATGTGAGCACATGTATTCCTCACTCATAAGCATGTCCTGGTGCTGTATGGGAGGTTTGACGGTTAAACCAATTGTCCACACCACTCAAACAGTAACAATCTTTGCAACGCAACGTTGCTTCGTAATGTTAGCAACGTTTCGGAGTAATAGACCCCTTCAAGGCCCGTTTCCATGTCACACTAATGGACAGTGGTACTTCCCTTTAATTAATCCTATCTAAGGAACCTGAATGGTCCGTTTGACTCTCCCTTGCAGTCACATATAGGGGCCTATGCTAGTAGCCTTCATAAAGCAATTCGCTTGTTCTATTACGCCGGAGCAGAACCGCGTTCATTTGAGGTCCGGGACCCCCTGCTTCCTGAGATACAGGCCCCGTTATAGGGTGCATGTATCTCCTATGCATTTAAATGTCTCGTGTCACATGACCGTGGGATTTAAATGCATAGGAGATACCGGCACCCCATAACGGGGCCTGTATCTCAGGCAGCAGGGGTTCCCGGACCTCAAGTCAACGCAGTTCTGCTCCGGAGACCTCCTGCTCACGCACACTAGTATTACATTTTTTATTAAAACAGCTTCATTTCCTTAGTGGCGAGCCGTTAATGCAATGAAGGAATTCAACCTCAATAGCCGGTTTATTGAGGGCAGAGGGGGTGGATGAAGGGGGTAGTAGCCCCAGGGAGGGTAATTAAGCCTGCCTGGAAGGTTGCGGGAGGAGTTAACTTGCGGAACCGCTATGGTAATGAAGGGGTTAACCAGTGCTGCTAGCACCCGCTAGGCCTAAACATCCATCCTTGGGGGAACTACCCCCTTCATCTAATCCCTCTACCCACAATAAAGAAAAACACACAACAACCCTACTACCCACCTCCTCTACCCCCAACAACCCCCACCCTCAACACATACAGCACAGTAATGGGCAAAATTACTATTATCGAGATATGGATAATAGTGCATTTGCCCATTCTGTGTGTAAGTGTGAGAGTGTGTGTGTGCGTGTGTGTATGTGTAAGTGGGCGAGTGTGGGTGCACACGTGCAAGGAAGAGAGTGTGAGCAGGATAAGGAGTGTAAGGGGAGAGAGTGTGGGGGAGAAGGAGCATAAGGGGGAGAGTCTGAGGGGGAGAAGGAGCATAAGGGGGAGAAGGAGCGTAAGGGGGAGAGTGTGAATGGGATAAGGAGTGTAAGGGGGAGAGTGTATGGGGGAGAGGCAGCTTAAGGAGGAAGAGGGGGGAGTATGAGGGGGAGAAGGTGCGTGAGAAGGAGCGAGAGGGGGAGAAGGAGTGCAAGGGGAGAAGGAGCGTAAGGGGGAGAAGGAGCTTAAGGGGGAGAGTGTGAGAGGGAGAAGGAGCGTAAGGGGGATAGTGTGTGGGGGAGAGGGAGCGTAAGGAGGGAGAGTGCGAGAGTGTGAGAAGGAGCGTGAGGGGGAGAAGGAGAGTAAGGGGGAGAGTGTGTGGGGGGGAGGGAGTGTAAGGAGGGAGAGTGTGAGGGGAAGAGGGAGCGTAAGGAGTGAAGTGAGGGGGGAGAGAGACGCGGCGACAGACAGGGGGCGAGGGTTGGGGTTCCCAAGTATTTCAAATTCACTTGTGAGCACATTCACATGTCTTAGACAGGTCTGCAACCCCTGCCTTTCAACCATTATCACCTAGCATACAGTGCTTCCACCGCAGCCAGGGATTCTGGGAAATAACATGCAAATGAGCATATATATATAGAAAAGAGAAGACAGTTGGCACACTACTGACCAGGCAAAAACAGATGCTTATCCCATATGAATAGAACAAAAAGTATATTTACTAGATTGGGGTCCAGCAAAAAAAGAGACAGCACACTGCATTTAGTCTTCAGACAAAAAACTGTATTGAATCACAGGGCACGTCAACCAACGTTTCTGTCACCCAGAGGGACAACCCTCATGAAGGTCCCTCTGGGTGACCGAAACGTTGGTTGCAGTGCCCTGTGATTCAATACAGTTTTTTGTCTGAAGGCTACATTCAGTGTGCTGTCTCTTTTTTTGCTGGACCCCAATCTGGTAAATATATATATATATATATATATATATATATATATATATATATCTAAAAGATAAAGAAAAAGCGCCCGATCCTTGTATAAAATCAGATATAAAAGGTTTAATATTCCATGGACAGACAAATGCACACTCACACTTTGTCAATAAAATAAAGGCAAGTTATGGGACCAGCCCATGCACCAGATGGACGTGAGACTTCACAGCCGTCCTCCGTTTGAATGCGGTTGAAATCACTGCAAATGGATGTTGCTGCTGCTGTAGTCACCTAAAAGATCTTTTTCCTTCAAACCGGAACGCCTCTGGTCAGTACGGTCGCCATTAACCTCTCACCAATGAGGGACCAGGGAAATCCTTCACTGACATCCTCACTCTGGTGTCTGGACTGCTCGACCACCGTAGTTCCTATGCCACGTGACCCTACGCGTTTCATCCGTCTCAGCGGATTTCATCAGGGGATGAACTCCAATTGAATTGAATTGAATCACCATAAAGAACATTGGTGTCAGGGAACAGAAATTAGCCAAGTCTTCTTCGGGGATAAAGAACAACCAACTACAGACTTCTGTATACCGCAAACCTACAGATAGAGCCAGCTATTTGAGGGACAACAGCTTCCACCCGACACACACCAAACATGCAACCATCTACAGTCAAGCCATACGCTACAACCGGATACGCTCCGACACAGCAGACAGAGACCAGCGGATTAAAGCCTTGAGATCATATTTTATAAACCATGGATATAACCACAGAATTGTAGACCAGCAAATTCACAAAGCCACCAGAATACCAAGAAGTGATCTCCTTGAATACAAACAGAAGGAGACAAGCGACAGGGTACCGGTGGTCACATATAACTCACACCTAGTAGCCCTACGCAAGATCGCCAGGGAACTACAACCCATCCTCCAGGAAGATACAAGACTGCAACAGGTCTTCCCTGAAGCAACCTTATTATCATACAGACAACCTCATAATCTCAAGAATATTATGGTGAGGAGTAAAGTATTCAGCAGTACAACTGAATGCGGGACGAAACCATGCCAGGACCCAAGATGCAAAACCTGCGCAATGCTCTACACAGCGGACACAATACAAATACCACACAGGAATCGGGAATACAAAATTAGAGGAAGGTTCACCTGTTCCTGCAGCAATGTCGTGTACCTCATCATGTGCATGAAATGCCCAGGGGGCTGCTACTACATAGGTGAGACGGGGCAGGGGCTAAACAAGAGAATGAACCTGCATCGCCACAGCATCACACGCGGAACAAGAGACAGTCCTGTCGGCGGACATTTCTCTGACTCTGGCCATAAGATGAACGATCTGAGGGTTGCCATACTGAAAGGTAATCTTAAAACACCGAAAGAGAGACGGTTGCATGAATACAAATTTATGCAACTGTTCGGGGCACTTAACGATGGCCTAAACAGAGATCGAAATTTTATGAGTCATTACTGACACAAGTGAACTCTCTTCCCATGAGTGCTAAAGACCATGTCTGCACATACTGTGCTATATGTATGCACACACAGCTGTCTCTCACACATACTAATACTCCTTGTTTTTCCATCCCTATACACCAATAGAGACCACATAGTATCCACACACACTTTTAGTTATGGTACTATCTCTCACATTTCCACACAAACCCACACCATTTATATTAACTCCCACTCCACACACCCTTTTTTGTAAAGCACTGTATACACTGTGGGCTCTCCATTCATTTATATTCACACAGATACACACACACACTCTTACATCACTTACTTTCAGGAACCATTTAACACCTCTAGCCATAAATGTCATCCACACCGGGGGAAGGACAAGCACAGATAACATTCCAAGAGACACTGTTTTTAAGTATACCCTTTGCTTGCTTCATTCATTGTAACATCGCCGGAAAAAGAGATCAGTGTATCTCGAAAGCTCGCACAAATAAAAGCATTTTGTTAGCCACAGAACGGTATCATCTATTTATTTTTTGATTATTGAAGCTTGGCTAACACGGTACTGATACCTCTATATATATATATATATATATATATATATTTATAAAACCATCCAGCAGGGCAGCGGAACAGCAAAGAGAGGCAGCACTCAGAGGTAAGTGTACAAAGAATTGTATTGTAACAGACACAAAAATCCACTTTTTCGATCCCACAGAGGATTATCTTCCTGGGGTGCGCCTCTCCCTGCTGTTCCACTGCCCTGCTGGATGGTAACGTACTCTTTACATTATTTATGGGACTAGCACCAAGCTTATTTGGATTACAATGTTGGAGTGCTTGCTGTTTTCCTTACCCATATTATATATATATTTATATTTCCATTTGCTATATGCTTTGCTGTGGAGGGTTTTTGTCACTTTTTTTACCCACCATAACTTAACTAAGTATATATATATATTTTTTTTTTTTTTAAATATATATATTCACACATACAGTACAGAAACACACGGACGCACAGATACGCACACAATCAAATAAACACAGACACACACACAGACATACTGTCATGCACACAGATACACATACACACACATACTGTACAGAAATATATATATATATATACAGTATATACACACATACACAGACATACACACAGTAACACATACACACCTACATTTTTAGGATTGTAGCAGTGAGAGACGGAGCAGACACAGAGATACAGTGTCACATGAAAACAAACACACAAGATACACTCAAAAGGAATATGAAAAGTGACAGATCTAGTATAACAAGTGACAGACATACGCAGGGTTAATAAGAAAAGAGACAGTCGGATACATACAGAGAAGTGATCATATGGATAACCTGTATCGGTGACAGACTTCAGGAGAAGTTCCAATAAAAGCCAGACAAACACTCCGGGTATCAACGTTTTATTTAAACACCTGAAATCTTGACCCTCCGCCTGCAGTTTGGGAAAGGCAGAGGTTTTGGGATCTGTGTGTGTGGGGTTTACTGTGTCTGGGGAGACCCCTAAATGTTCCTTTGTGTGACCCCTAAATGTTCTCTCTGTGTCTGGGAAGACCCCTAAATGTTCCCCAGTGTCTGTGAAGACCCCTAAATGTTCCCCAGTGTCTGTGAAGACCCCTAAATGTTCCCCAGTGTTGCTCATTTCAAAATAACCCAGAAAAGTAGCCTTGAGCCCTCGGTGACAGGGCGCTATGCCCAGAGGGACTAGGCTCCCCTTACCTGTGAGTGTGGACTGCGTCCCCCCTGGCCTCTCCCCCCCTCTGGCAGCAGGGCTGACGTGGCAGGGGGAAGGGCCAGGGAGGTTAGAAATAGACAGAGGCAGGGGCACGGGGTCAGTCTGCACCCGGGCATGAGATTCCCGCCCACTCTACCCTTTAATGTGAATACTGTTACATATGTTGGTTGTACGTGTTTAAAATAAAAAAAGTAATAAATAAATAACTAGAATTTATACTGACTTTGTGTTAGTAACTCCCTTAACTTCTCCAACAGCTGTTGAGTTCCCCTTTGGCGCTTAACGTGTTAGAAACACGTGTCACTATTTCTCTGCATTAATTTGCAGGTCATTGGAAGAGTTGCACAGTGACAGCAATTTGTACACTCACCATCTTCGCCCGAGCCGGCTCCTGGCTGAATACCGCCGGCTCCTCCTTTTCAGCCATTGTTTGCTCCTCCTGGCTGAATTGCGGCTGCGGTCTTATCCCCTCTCTGCCTCCGATCTGTATGAAGGACAATGCTTTTAGAGATATTCTGGGCACTTCCAACTCCCCCATCGGACCCTTCCTCTTCCTGACCTTGCAGCGCACAGTATTACCTGCTATGATGCCTCTCTGCATACCATGGTAAGTCATTCTGAACATACATGTGTCCTTTCTACATGTTACTCAGCTTCTATGACCAGGGCCGCAGACAGGTTTCCTGGGGCCCAGGACTAGAGCTTCCACCGGGCCCCCAACCACGTGTTGGCGACATTGCGAGAACCCCCTCCCCCCGTTTTCTCTTACACTGCCCCCTTCTCACACACCACCTCGCTCTCACCCCCCTCTTACACTCCCACTGTCACTCTTTCCTTTTCATAACCCCAGGCCCAGTACCCCATTACACCCACCTCCCCAGACCCAGTACCCTGTCATATCCCCAAGCCCAGTTCCCCATTATACCCCTATCCCAAAGCCCAGTACCCCCTTATACCCCCTGCCCCAGAACCCATGATACCCCCCTCCCCAGGCCCAGTACCCCGTTATACCCCCTGCCAAGACTCAGTACCCTGTAATACCCCAAAATCCAGTACCCAGTTATACCCACCTCCCCTGATCCAGTACCAGTTATACCCCATACACTGGCCCAGTACCCCATGATACACCCCTCTCTTGGTTCAGTACCCCGTTATACCCAGTCCCAGTACCCAGTTATACCTCCTCTTTGTCAGCCTCCTCACACTTCTCATCTTCTTCATCCTCCCACACTATTGAGCTGGAACTGGAGCTCTCAGGGTACCAAGCTGACAGGCCAAACGGCTTCACCTCCGTGTGCTCCCCGACCTGCAGGAGACATAACATGTGTGTAACCAGGATAGTGATACTCTGTATCGCAAGAGCTCCTGTGACACTTATACCCCACTCCTCAGGCCAAGTACCCCATTATACCCCAGGTCCAGTACCCTGTTATTCCCCCTCCCCAGGCCCAGTACCCCATTATAAATGAGGCCCAGTACCCCATTATACCCCCCTTCCCCAGGCCCAGTAACCCGTTATACCCCATTTCCCAGGCCCAGTACCCCGTAATACCCCCTCCCCAGGTCCAGTACCCCATTATACCCCCTCCCCAGGCCCAGTAACCCGTTATACCCCATTTCCCAGGCCCAGTACCCCGTAATACCCCCTCCCCAGGTCCAGTACCCCATTATACTCCCTCCCCAGACCAAGTACCCTGTTATACCGTAACGTACTATTCTATAAATAGTGTCCTGTACAACAGCTAAAAGTACTATATGTGCGGCTGATTCACAGCTCAGTGATTCCCATTTACCTGTAAAGTGCTACTTCCACCTTCCTGTTGAGGGGTATTCTCCGCCCATGCCTGTGATACAGAGGATAGTAATGTGAGCACATGTATTCCTCACTCATAAGCATGTCCTGGTGCTGTATGGGAGGTTTGACGGTTAAACCAATTGTCCACACCACTCAAACAGTAACAATCTTTGCAACGCAACGTTGCTTTGTAATGTTAGCAACGTTTCGGAGTAATAGACCCCTTCAAGGCCCGTTTCCATGTCACACTAATGGACAGTGGTACTTCCCTTTAATTAATCCTATCTAAGGAACCTGAATGGTCCGTTTGACTCTCCCTTGCAGTCACATATAGGGGCCTATGCTAGTAGCCTTCATAAAGCAACTCGCTGGTTCTATTACGCCGGTCATAACCGCGTACATTTGAGGTCCGGGACCCCCTGCTTCCTGAGATACAGGCCCCGTTATAGGGTGCATGTATCACCTATGCATTTAAATGTCTTGTGTCACATGACCGTGGGATTTAAATGCATAGGAGATACCGGCACCCCATAACGGGGCCTGTATCTCAGGCAGCATGGGTTCCCGGACCTCAAGTCAACGCAGTTCTGCTCCGGAGACCTCCTGCTCACGTGCACTAGTATTACATTTTTTATTGAAACAGCTTCATTTCCTTAGTGGCTAGCCGTTAATGCAATGAAGGAATTCAACCTCAATAGCCGGTTTATTGAGGGCAGAGGGGGTGGATGAAGGGGGTAGTAGCCCCAGGGAGGGTAATTAAGCCTGCCTGGAAGGTTGCGGGAGGAGTTAACTTGCGGAACCGCTATGGTAATGAAGGGGTTAACCAGTGCTGCTAGCACCCGCTAGGCCCAAACATCCATCCTTGGGGGAACTACCCCCTTCATCTAATCCCTCTACCCACAATAAAGAAAAACACACAACAACCCTACTACCCACCTCCTCTACCCCCAACAACCCCCCCCCCCCCCTCAACACATACAGCACAGTAATGGGCAAAATTACTATTACCGAGATATGGATAATAGTGCATTTGCCCATTCTGTGTGTTAGTGTGGGAGTGTGTGTGTGTGTGAGTGTGTGTGCGTGTGTGTATGTGTAAGTGGGCGAGTGTGGGTGCATGCGCACAAGGAGGAGAGTGTGAGGAGGAAAAGGAGCATGAGGGAGAGAGAGTGTGTGTGAGAAGGAACATAAGGGGAGAGGGTGAAGGGGAGAAGGAGTGTAAGGGGGATAGTGAGGGGGATAAGGAGCGTAAGGGGGAGAGTTTGAGGGAGAGAGTGAGGGGGAGAAGGAGCGTAAGGGGGATAGTGAGGGGGAGAATGAGCGTAAGGGGGAGAGCGTGAGGGTGAGAAGGAGCATAAAGGGGAGAGCGTGAGGGGGAGAAGGAGCGTTAGGGGGAGAGTGCGAGGGGGAGAAGTAGCGTAAGGGAGAGAGTGTGAGGGGGAGAAGGAGCGTAAGGGGGATAGTGTGAGAGGGGGAGTGAGGGATGAGGGAGACAGGGTGACAGACGGGGTGAGGGTTGGAGAAGGAGTGTAAGGGGGATAGTGAGGGGGATAAGGAGCGTAAGGGGGAGAGTTTGAGGGAGAGAGTGAGAGGGAGAAGGAGCGTAAGGGGGATAGTGAGGGGGAGAATGAGCGAAAGAGGGAGAGTGTGAGGGGGAGAAGGAGCATAAAGGGGAGAGTTTGAGGGGGAGAAGGTGCGTAAGGGGGAGAGTGTGAGGGGGAGAAGGAGCGTAAGGGAGAGAGTGTGAGGGGGAGAAGGAGCGTAAGGGGTAGAGTGTGAGGGAGAGAAGGATCAAAAAGGGGAGAGTGCGAGGGGGAGAAGGAGCGTAAGGGGAGAGTGTGAGGGGGAAAATGAGCGTAAGGGGGAGAGCGTGAGGGTGAGAAGGAGCATAAAGGGGAGAGCGTGAGGGGGAGAAGGAGCGTTAGGGGGAGAGTGCGAGGGGGAGAAGGAGCGTAAGGGAGAGAGTGTGAGGGGGAGAAGGAGCGTAAGGGGGAGAGTGTGAGGGGGAGAATGAGCGTAAGGGGGAGAGCGTGAGGGTGAGAAGGAGCATAAAGGGGAGAGCGTGAGGGGGAGAAGGAGCGTAAGGGAGAGAGTGTGAGGGGGAGAAGGAGCGTAAGGGGGATAGTGTGAGAGGGGGAGTGAGGGATGAGGGAGACAGGGTGACAGACAGGGGGTGAGGGTTGGATTTCCCCAGAATTTAAAAATCATATTCTGGTGTTTCCTAACCAAAAAAAAGTTGAAAGGATAGATAGATGTGAGCACACTTATTCACACGGCATTCAGCATCCTTGTACAATATGCGTAATGTTGGGTATTGTGTGCTATTTTTCAAATATACTTTTGAAACATATATATATTACGTTGCCATCCATCAGGGCAGCGAAACAGCAAAGAGAGGCAGCACTCAGAGGTAAGTGTACAAAGAATTGTATTGTGGCAGACACAAAAATCTGACTTTCGATTCTCTCTCTCTCTCTCTCTCTCTTTAGTATACACTGTGTGTGTGATATATATATATATATATATATATATATATATATACGCACAGATAAACAGATACACACGCACGCATAAATATGCGCACGCACACAGATGCACAGATAAGCGCACACACAAATACACAGACACACACACAGACACACACACAAAAGGAATATGAAAAGTGACAGATCTAGTATAACAAGTGACTGACATACGCAGGGTTAATAAGAAAAGAGACAGTCGGATACACACAGAGAAGTGATCATATGGATAACCTGTATCGGTGACAGACTTCAGGAGAAATGATATGACCCAAATTATTGAGGAACCAACCAGGAGAGGGGCAATACTGGATTTGTTCATATCAAACAATGTAGAAGTAATAACAAATATTCAAGTCCTGGGACATTTGGGTAACAGTGATCATAACATGGTCTCATTTGAAATAAATTATCAAAAAATAGATTTCTTGGGTTCAGCAAAGACCTTAAACTTTAGAAAGGCAGATTTTAATAAACTGAGGTCTAATCTAGTAGTAATACAATGGGGTGATGTTTTTGCAGGGAAAAATGTAGAAGATAAATGGGCACTCTTTAAAACATTGTTAGAAAAGCACACTTATCAGTGTATACCCTTGGGTAATAAGTATAAAAGAAATAACTCAAAACCAATGTGGCTAAATAAACAGGTAGGGGAGGAAATGGACAAGAAGAGGAAGGCGTTTAGATTCTTTAAGTCAGAAGGGACAGAGACATCGTATCAGAATTATAAGGAATGTAACAAAAATTGCAAAAGGGCAATCAAATTAGCAAAAATGGATAATGAAAAAAGGATTGCAATAGAAAGTAAGGTCAACCCTAAAAAGTTCTTTAAGTACCTTAATAACAAAAAAATGAGAAAAGAAAATATAGGACCCTTTCAGTGTGAGATGGGTAGGCAGATTATTGGAGATAAGGAAAAAGATGAGGAATTAAACAAATTCTTTGCCTCTGTGTTTACCAGGGAAGAATCAAATTCAATAGTAGTGCCGCAGGAGGAAGCCACAACCTCCACATTAATGAGCAATTGGTTAACTGAGGAAGAAGTTCATAAGCGACTTGAAAAAATGAAAGTAAATAAGGCACCTGGCCCCGATGGCATACAGCCAAGAGTTCTCAAGGAGTTATTTATTTATTTATTTTTGATTTATAAATTTTTTTTACCAGGAAATAATACATTGAGAGTTACCTCCCGTTTTCAAGTATGTCCTGGGCACAGAGTAAAACAAAATAATACATGGTTACAAATACAGTTACATAAATGAACAAGGTATACATTATATACAAGACATTGCATGCACAGTTAAAGAAAATATATATTATGAGCGTATGAAACAGTTACAGACCAGATTAAAGTGTGAGACAGCCTTAGATTTGAGAGAATGTAAGCTGGTGGTGGATATGAGAGTCTCTGGTAGGTTGTTCCAGTTTTGTGGTGCACGGAAGGAGAAGGAGGAACGTCCGGATACTTTGTTGAGTCTTGGTACCATGAATAGTCTTTTGGAGTCTGATCTCAGGTGATAGGTACTGCATGTGGTAGGGGTGAGGAGCTTGTTCAGGTAGCTGGGTAGCTTGCCCAGAAAGTATTTGAGGGTGAGACAGGAAAGGTGAACTTTGCGCCTAGACTCTAGTGATGACCAATCTAGTTCTTTGAGCATTTCGCAGTGATGTGTGTTGTAGTTGCATTGGAGAACAAAACGACAAATTGAATTGTAGAGGGTGTCAAGTTTGCTAAGGTGGGTTTGAGGAGCCGAGCCATATACTATGTCTCCATAGTCAATAATTGGCATTAGCATCTGCTGTGCAATACGCTTTCTGACCAGGAGACTTAGGGAGGATTTGTTCCTATAAAGTACCCCTAGTTTGGCATAGGTCTTGGTTGTCAGGGTATCAATGTGCATCCCGAATGTTAAGTGGGAGTCAAACCATAAGCCCAGGTATTTAAAATAGTTAAGCTCAGTGATATCCAAACCATTATATTTAATATTCAAGGACTCCATTTCCACAGGCTCAGTACCACAAGATTGGCGTAAAGCAGATGTGGTGCCTATATTTAAAAAGGGAGCTAGATCACAACCGGGAAAATACAGACCTGTAAGCCTGACTTCAATAGTAGGGAAACTACTTGAAGGTTTAATACGGGATAATATTCAGGAATACCTAATGGAAAACAAAATTATTAGTAATAGTCAGCATGGATTTATGAAGGATAGATCTTGCTGTCATCACTCACAGGTTTTTTACCTCCCACAACGGACACTGACTGAGCTCTATTCCAATTGCCTGATTTTGGGGCTTTCTTGTAAGTTCCCATTGCATCTGTGTGTTCCATGATGTTTGCTCACTAAATCCATTTGTTGTCCTTTCAATCCGTGCAGCAATTCTTTATTGTCCTCTCTCCATGTCCCCATTATAGTTATAGGGTTATCATAATTTCATCACACAGTGTTGCACTATCATCTGTGTGATGCTTTGTCCCTTTATGTTCACCCGGTGTACTGCGCTCCCTGACTTCTCGACAATGCAACTAGTAAAGGATCAACAAGGAAGATCCATTGAAGGTTGAGCTACAATTGAACACTGGTTGTATATTTTATTTTCTCCTTTTTTCTTTTTATTGTTGCCTCACCCTTATTGTTGGTTCACCATTGTATGTCATTTTTCCCTACCTGGAACACCCTCAGGAGTGCCTGGTGATTTCCGTGTTCTTTTATCAAACGGGCAATGGATGGAAGGGAAGTAAACATAATTATGCCATTTACAAAGCACTAGTAAGACCACACCTTGAATATGGAGTACAGTTTTGGGCACCAAATCCTAAGAAAAGACATTATGGAACTAGAGAGAGTGCAGAGAAGAGCCACCACATTAATAAAGGGGATGGACAATCTAACTTATGAGGAGAGGCTAGCTACAGATGCAGCAACGAGTATTAGAACTCTGCCTGGGTATTTTCTGGGGCAGTCTCACAGTAAATGCCTCAACATTGCCTCAATATTTCTGTGAGATTCTTAATGGCCCATAGGATTAACACAGCAGGGGGTCCCTGCAAACTGAATGGGACAGCAGGGACCCCTGCTGTGTCAATCCGATGGGCCATTAAGAATCTCACAGAAATGTTGAGGCAATTACTGTGAGACTGCCCCAGAATCTCCAAGGAATTTCTCCGGTATGCGTTCTAATACTGGTGGCTGCATCAGTAAATTAGTTTTAGTTACATTGGAAAAGAGGCGTCTAAGAGGCGATATGATAACTATATACAGTACAAATATATTCAGGGACAATACAAGGAGCTTTCAAAAGACCTATTCATCCCACGGGCAGTACTAAGGACTCGGGGCCATCCCTTAAGGTTGGAGGAAATGAAATTTCACCAGCAACAAAGGAAAGGGTTCTTTACAGTAAGGGCAGTTAAAATGTGGAATTCATTACCCATGGAGACTGTGATGGCAGATACAATAGATTTGTTCAAAAAAAGGTTAGATATCTTTTTAGATGGGAAAGGTATACAGGGATATACCAAATAAGTATACAGTACATGGGAAGGATGTTGATCCAGGGATTAATCCAATAGCCAATTCTTGGAGTCAGGAAGGAATTAATTTTTCCCCTTAATGGGGTTTTTTGTTTGCCTTCCTCTGGATCAATAAGTAAGTATAGATATAGGATAAAGTATCTGTTGTCTAAATTTAGCATAGGTTGAACTGTATGGACCTACGCCTTTTTTCAACCTCATCTACTATGTAACTATGTAAGTTACAATAAAAGCCAGACAAACACTCCGGGTATCAACGTTTTATTTAAACACCTGAAATCTTGACCCTCCGCCTGCAGTTTGGGAAAGGCAGAGGTTTTGGGATCTGTGTGTGTGGGGTTTGCTGTGTCTGGGAAGACCCCTAAATGTTCTGTGTGACCCCTAAATGTTCACTCTGTGTTTGGGGAGACCCCTAAATGTTCCCCAGTGTTGCTCGCTTCAAAATAACCCAGAAAAGTAGCCTTGAGCCCTCGGTGACAGGGCGCTATGCCCAGAGGGACTTGGCTCCCCTCACCTGTGAGTGTGGACTGCGTCCCCCCTGGCCTCTCCCCCCCTCTGGCAGCAGGGCTGACGTGGCAGGGGGAAGGGTCAGGGAGGTTAGAAATAGAGAGGCAGGGGCACGGGGTCAGTCTGCACCCGGGCATGAGGTTCCCGCCCACTCTGCCCTTTAATGTGAATACTGTTACATATGTTGTTTGTACGTGTTTAAAATAAAAAAAGGAATAAATAAATAACTAGAATTTATACTGAGTTTGTGTTAGTAACTCCCTTAACTTCTCCGACAGCTGTTGAGTTCCCCTTTGGCGCTTAACGTGTTAGAAACACGTGTCACTATTTCTCTGCATTAATTTGCAGGTCATTGGAAGAGTTGCACAGTGACAGCAATTTGTACACTCACCATCTTCGCCCGAGGCGGCTCCTCCTTTTCAGCCATTGTTTGCTCCTCCTGGCTGAATTGCGGCTGCGGTCTTATCCCCTCTCTGCCTCCGATCTGTATGAAGGACAATGCTTTTAGAGATATTCTGGGCCCTTCCAACTCCTCCATCGGACCGTTCCTCCCCCTGACCTTGCAGCGCACAGTATTACCTGCTATGATGCCTCTCAGCATACCATGGTAACTCATTCTGAACATACATGTGTCCTTTCTACATGTTACTAAGCTCGTATGACCAGGGCCGCAGACAGGTTTCCTGGGGCCCAGGACTAGAGCTTCAACCGGGGCCCCCCACCCACGTGTTGGCGACATTGCGAGCACCCTCTCCCCCCATTTTCTCTTACACTGCCCCCTTCTCACACACCACCTCGCTCTCTCATCCCCCTCTTACACTCCCACCTCTGTCTGTCAGTCTCCCCTCCCCTCTTACACCCCTCTGTCTCAAACTCCCCCCTCTGATCCCACACTACATAACCCCCATTCCCAGTACACACACACAATACCCCCTCCCCAAATACACACACATACACAGTAAGCGCCCCTTCCCAAATACACACACACAATACGCACCCCCCCCCCCAAATTAACAATGGTACAAATAAATTGGCTTATAATTAAAAATTCGTAGAGCGTTGGATCCCTTTTTTACTGACCCCTCCTCAAATACACACACATACTGTACAGAGTAAGCACCTTCCCAAATGCACACAAACACACACACACACACAATAAGCCCCCCTTCCCAAATACACACACATACACAATAAGTGCCCCTTCCCAAATACACACACATACTGTACAGAGTAAGCGCACCTTCCCAAATACACACAAACACACACACACACACAATAAGCCCCCCTTCCTAAATACACACACATACACAGTAAGTGCCCCTTCCCAAATACACACACATACAGTGGCGGCCGCCTTTATTCTCCTGCGGCCGCCACCGCAATGCGCGGGCAAAGTGCGGGAAGACGCGACTGGTTTCTGTTGCGTGCCGCGCGTCACTGTGGCG
This sequence comes from Ascaphus truei, assembly GCF_040206685.1. Taxonomy (NCBI): domain Eukaryota; kingdom Metazoa; phylum Chordata; class Amphibia; order Anura; family Ascaphidae; genus Ascaphus; species Ascaphus truei. The sequence goes on along the minus strand of NW_027456730.1, from coordinate 1,907,340 downwards.
CTGGTCACACGTGGCAGGGTTCCCCCTGCATCCCCGAGTTCCCCCGGCATCCCCGAAGGGTGAAAGGTAAGCGGGGTAAGGGGAAGCTGCGTGAAGCAGAGGCGGGCAGAGGCAGGCAGAGGGGAGGGGAAGATGCGAAGATGCGGCTGGCACGCGGCCAAGTTTGGCGCCAGCCGAAAAAAGCCCCGGAAAATTACGGGCATTTGTTAGATTAAAGATGGCCGCAGCAGTACACAATAAGCGCCCCTTCCCAAATACACATACACAATAAGCCCCCTCCCCAAATACACACACATACACAGTAAGTACCCTTCCCAAATACACACACACAATAAGCCCGCTCCCCAAATACACACACATACACAGTAAGTACCCTTCCCAAATACACACACACAATAAGCCCCCTTCCCAAATACACACACACACACAATAAGCCCCCTTCCCAAATACACACACACAATAAGCCCCCTCCCCAAATACACACACATACACAGTAAGTACCCTTCCCAAATACACATACACAATAAGCCCCCTCCCCAAATACACATACACAATAAGCCCCCTCCCCAAATACACACACACAATAAGCCCCCTCCCCAAATACACACACACACACACACACACACAATAAGCCCCCTCCCCAAATACACACACACAATAAGCCCCCTTCCCAAATACACACACACAATAAGCCCCCTCCCCAAATACACACACATACACAGTAAGTACCCTTCCCAAATACACACACACAATAAGCCCCCTTCCCAAATACACACACACACACAATAAGCCCCCTTCCCAAATACACACACACAATAAGCCCCCTCCCCAAATACACATACACAATAAGCCCCCTCCCCAAATACACACACACAATAAGCCCCCTCCCCAAATACACACACATACACAGTAAGTACCCTTCCCAAATACACACACACAATAAGCCCCCTTCCCAAATACACACACACACACACACAATAAGCCCCCTTCCCAAATACACACACACAATAAGCCCCCTCCCCAAATACACACACATACACAGTAAGTACCCTTCCCAAATACACACACACACACACACACACACACACACACACACACACACACACACACACACAATAAGCCCCCTTCCCAAATACACACACATACACAGTAAGTACCCTTCCCAAATACACACACACACACACACACAATAAGCCCCCTTCCCAAATACACACACATACACACACACACACAATAAGTACCCTTCCCAAATACACACACACACACACACACACACACACACACAATAAGCCCCCTCCCCAAATACACACACACAATAAGCCCCCTTCCCAAATACACACACACAATAAGCCCCCTCCCCAAATACACACACATACACAGTAAGTACCCTTCCCAAATACACACACACAATAAGCCCCCTTCCCAAATACACACACACACACAATAAGCCCCCTTCCCAAATACACACACACAATTAACCCCCTCCCCAAATACACATACACAATAAGCCCCCTCCCCAAATACACACACACAATAAGCCCCCTTCCCAAATACACACACACACACACACACAATAAGCCCCCTCCCCAAATACACACACACAATAAGCCCCCTTCCCAAATACACACACACAATAAGCCCCCTTCCCAAATACACACACACACACAATAAGCCCCCTTCCAAAATACACACACACAATAAGCCCCCTCCCCAAATACACACACATACACAGTAAGTACCCTTCCCAAATACACACACACACACACACACACACACACACACACACACACACACACACACACACACACACACACACACACAATAAGCCCCCTTCCCAAATACACACACATACACAGTAAGTACCCTTCCCAAATACACACACACACACACACACAATAAGCCCCCTTCCCAAATACACACACATACACACACACACACAATAAGTACCCTTCCCAAATACACACACACACACACACACACACACACAATAAGCGCCCCTTCCCAAATACACACACACAATAAGCCCCCTTCCCAAATACACACACACACACACACACACACACACACAATAAGCCGCCCTTCCCAAATACACACACACACACACACAATAAAGACCCCTCCTGAAATACACACACATACACAATAAGTGCCCCTTCCCAAATACACACACACAATAAGCCCCCTTCCCAAATACACACACATACACAATAAGTGCCCCTTCCCAAATACACATACACAATAAGCCCCCTTCCCAAATACACACACATACACAGTAAGTACCCTTCCCAAATACACACACACACACACACACAATAAGCCCCCTTCCCAAATACACACACACAATAAGCCCCCTCCCCAAATACACACACATACACAGTAAGTGCCCTTCCCAAATACACACACACACACACACAATAAGCGCCCCTTCCCAAATACACACACACAATAAGCCCCCTCCCCAAATACACACACATACACAGTAAGTACCCTTCCCAAATACACACACACACACACACACACACAATAAGTACCCTTCCCAAATACACACACACAATAAGCCCCCTTCCCAAATACACACACACACACACACACACAATAAGCCGCCCTTCCCAAATACACACACACAATAAGCCCCCTTCCCAAATACACACACATACACAATAAGCGCCCCTTCCCAAATACACACACACAATAAGCCCCCTTCCCAAATACACACACATACACAGTAAGTACCCTTCCCAAATACACACACACACACAATAAGCGCCCCTTCCCAAATACACACACATACACAATAAGCGCCCCTTCCCAAATACACACACACAATAAGCCGCCCTTCCCAAATACACACACACAATAAGCCCCCTTCTCAAATACACACACACACAATAAGCCCTCTTCCCAAATACACACACATACACAATAAGCCCCCTTCCCAAATACACACACACAATAAGCCCTCTTCCCAAATACACACACATACACAGTAAGTACCCTTCCCAAATACACACACACACACACACACACACACACACACACACACACACACACACACACACACACAATAAAGACCCCTCCTGAAATACACACACACTAAGCCCGCTCCTCAAAGGTTGTCCTTTAATCAGATCTTACCCGAGGTGTCTCTCTCTCCCTGGGGAAAGTGCGCCTTTACGCTGGCAGGCTCCTTCCGCTCTGACACACATACACAGTAAGTACCCTTCCCAAATACACACACACACACACACACACACACACACAATAAGCCCCCTTCCCAAATACACACACATACACAGTAAGTACCCTTCCCAAATACACACACACACACACACACAATAAGCCCCCTTCCCAAATACACACACATACACACACACACACACAATAAGTACCCTTCCCAAATACACACACACACACACACACACACACAATAAGCGCCCCTTCCCAAATACACACACACAATAAGCCCCCTTCCCAAATACACACACACACACACACACACACACACAATAAGCCGCCCTTCCCAAATACACACACACACACACACAATAAAGACCCCTCCTGAAATACACACACATACACAATAAGTGCCCCTTCCCAAATACACACACACAATAAGCCCCCTTCCCAAATACACACACATACACAATAAGTGCCCCTTCCCAAATACACATACACAATAAGCCCCCTTCCCAAATACACACACATACACAGTAAGTACCCTTCCCAAATACACACACACACACACACACAATAAGCCCCCTTCCCAAATACACACACACAATAAGCCCCCTCCCCAAATACACACACATACACAGTAAGTGCCCTTCCCAAATACACACACACACACACACACACAATAAGCGCCCCTTCCCAAATACACACACACAATAAGCCCCCTCCCCAAATACACACACATACACAGTAAGTACCCTTCCCAAATACACACACACACACACACACAATAAGTACCCTTCCCAAATACACACACACAATAAGCCCCCTTCCCAAATACACACACACACACACACACACACACAATAAGCCGCCCTTCCCAAATACACACACACAATAAGCCCCCTTCCCAAATACACACACATACACAATAAGCGCCCCTTCCCAAATACACACACACAATAAGCCCCCTTCCCAAATACACACACATACACAGTAAGTACCCTTCCCAAATACACACACACACACAATAAGCGCCCCTTCCCAAATACACACACATACACAATAAGCGCCCCTTCCCAAATACACACACACAATAAGCCGCCCTTCCCAAATACACACACACAATAAGCCCCCTTCTCAAATACACACACACACAATAAGCCCTCTTCCCAAATACACACACATACACAATAAGCCCCCTTCCCAAATACACACACACAATAAGCCCTCTTCCCAAATACACACACATACACAGTAAGTACCCTTCCCAAATACACACACACACACACACACACACACACACACACACACACACACACACACACACACACACAATAAAGACCCCTCCTGAAATACACACACACTAAGCCCGCTCCTCAAAGGTTGTCCTTTAATCAGATCTTACCCGAGGTGTCTCTCTCTCCCTGGGGAAAGTGCGCCTTTACGCTGGCAGGCTCCTTCCGCTCTGAAATGTCCAAGTTTCCGCTCTCCAAGTAGCTCACGTTGGGAGGAAACTATTTGCAGACGCAGTCAGCAGCTGTGCAGGTTATTGCAGTCAGCAGCAAGTGATAACAGCACAAGCCCAGTGACACAGGGCTCAGGTACAGGGCGGTTGGGCTGTAACCACGGAAATCAGGTAGCACATAAACATGGCATTTTTTGAGCTGTAGAATGATGATGTGCGTCACATTCTGGGCTCAGCCCCTGAGCTCTCTCAGCTGCTACCAGCGTGTGATAATAGGAGAGATCCCTATACTGGGATGTGAGAAGAAACATGGTGGCCATTTACTGTAATACTGTGTCCCATAACCTGCTGTATATGAAGTGTCATTTACACTCATTAGTAAAGACGCTAAACATTGAAAAATAGCTTCTGGCAGCTTGGCTCATTTTCTCTACAAATGTTCAATGAGAAAGTTGAATTAAACATCTTGTGATTTTTCAAACGGGCTAAAGTGTTAAAATAAACCCTCTGGGGGGTAAGAGCTTTACCCAAGGCCGTGATCATACCAAAAGCTGCGGGCCGCGCGCTCCCTCAGGGCGATGCGCCCGCCCCAAATCTGCACTGCAGGCAGGCGGCATCGAGAGGTGACAGGGAGGCGCAGCCATGACATCACACGAGCGCTTCGCCCTCATTGGCTGAACCGCTCAGTGACGCGTCGCCCGGCAAGATCAAATTCTGAGGTGTGTTCTAAATTGTTGGGCGTGATGGAGCGGGCGGTTACTGCGCGCTCATTGTAATGCTGTAGTGTGTAAGGCCTCGTTCAGGGTGCAGGCTTCGGAGGGAGGGCGTGCTGCCGTGCGAGCTGCCGTGGGACACAAAGTATTCAAATTGAATACTGGTTGTCAGGGTAGCAGCTGCCCTGTCTCCGAAGCCCGGAGTTGACGCTGAATACAGTTTCAATAAACGAAAAAATCGTTTTTTGAAGCTGCAGCAGCGTCACTGGGACCTCGGCAGCCAACGAAATCATTCTTGAGAATGATTTCATGCCTGCAACTGGGATCCCTAAGCTGCCGTCTGTAGCGCCCTCGCCGCCCCCTCAACTCCTGAAAAAGTCTGCTGGGGATGAACACACATCGCCCAGCAGACTGCCGCCCTCCCGAACGCCCTCCCTCCAACTCCTGCCTCTGGCACCCTGAACGAGGCCTTATGGCGGCGCGCGGTCCGACGCTTTAGGCCTTCAGCAGAGGTCGGCAACCTGTGGCCCCCGAGCCGCACGCGGCTCTTTCCGCCCCTACTCGCGTCTCTCTGCAGGTTGCCGACCCACAGCTGCTGCCTCTCCCCCTCACTATCCTGCGGCAAACCTAATATGATCCACAGAGGGGGCCTGCTATGAGGTGTCCGTGCCGGTGCCTGACTGGTAGAAGGGAGGTTCCCCTGACAGGCACCTCTGTGGGCACCTTTCAGCAGGAAGCTCGGCAGGCCCCCTCCACAGGCCTCTAACAGGCCCCCTCCCTCCTCCAGGGCAGCAGCTCACTCAGATCCTCCCTCCCCTATCCCTGTCCCCCCTCTCTCTCATCCCCTATCCCTGTCCCCTCTCTCTCTCATCCACTATCCCTGTCCCCCCTCTCTCTCATCCACTATCCCTGTCCCCTCTCTCTCTCATCCACTATCCCTGTCCCCTCTCTCTCTCATCCACTATCCCTGTCCCCTCTCTCTCATCCACTATCCCTGTCCCCCCTCTCTCTCTCATCCACTATCCCTGTCCCCCCTCTCTCTCATCCACTATCCCTGTCCCCCCTCTCTCTCATCCACTATCCCTGTCCCCTCTCTCTCATCCACTATCCCTGTCCCCCCTCTCTCTCATCCACTATCCCTGTCCCCTCTCTCTCTCATCCACTATCTCTGTCCCCTTTCTCTCTTTCACACATCCCCTATCCCTGTCCCCCCTTTCTCATCCACTATCCCTGTCCCCCCTCTCTCTCATCCACTATCCCTGTCCCCCCTCTCTCTCATCCACTATCCCTGTCCCCTCTCTCTCTCATCCACTATCCCTGTCCCCTCTCTCTCTCATCCACTATCCCTGTCCCCTCTCTCTCTCATCCACTATCCCTGTCCCCTCTCTCTCTCATCCACTATCCCTGTCCCCTCTCTCTCTCATCCACTATCCCTGTCCCCTCTCTCTCTCATCCACTATCTCTGTCCCCTTTCTCTCTCTCACTCATCCCCTATCCCTGTCCCCCCTTTCTCATTCAATATCCCTACCCCCCCCTCTATCTCTCATCCACTATTTCTGTTCCCCCTCTCTCTCTCATCCACTATCCCTGTCCCCCCTTTCTCATCCAATTTCCATGTCCCCTCTCTATCTCTCATCCACTATTTCTGTTCCCCCTCTCTCTCTCATCCACTATCCCTGTTCCCTGTCTCATCCAATATCCCTGTCCCCCCTCTCTCTCTCTCATCCACTATCCCTGTTCCCCCTCTTTCTCATCCACTATCCCTGTTCCCCCTCTCTCCCTCTCATCCAATATCCCTGTCCTCCCTCTCTCCCACTATCCCTGCCTCTCTCTCTCATCCAATATCCCTGTCCCCTCTCTCCCAATATCCCTGTCCCCTCTCTTATCCACTATCCCTGTCCCCCCTCTCTCCCACTGCCCCCTCTCTCTCTCATCCAATATCCCTTCTCTCTCTCATCCACTATCCCTGCCTCCCCCCTCTCGCTCTCCCCTCTCTCCCCTGCTCCCCCTTCTCCTCTCATTCCTCCCCTCCCTCTCCTCTCCCTCTGTCTCTCCCAATATCTCGTTTTCCCACCCCTAAGGAACACACACAGTGCGCTGTGCAGTGTGGGGTTTAATGGGGGGAGGAGGGAGGGGGGGTGAGATGTGGGGATTACAAAGGTAAATTGGGGGGGATTAATCGGGGGGCGGGGGTGGGAGGCTGCTCCTTAAATTTGTCCTGGGCCCCATGATTTCTATTGGCGGATATATTCCAATAAAGAATTTCACTTGTGAGCACATTCACATGTCTTAGACAGGTCTGCAACCCTAATTCTTTATGGGACTCTTAGTCTCCATTACAGTACTGTATGTGTTAGGGGGCGGGGGGGATGTGTGTTTTTTATTGGGGGCAATTGTCCCCAATAAACATGCTAATGTGCCTTAACCCCTTCATTGCCTTAGCGGCTATCCGCTAAGGTAATGAAGAAGCATTAATGTATTTTTATTAATAGTGTGCGGTAGCAGGGGGTCCCCTGAGCTGAACCGCATTGATTTCTGCCTCAGAGACCCCCTGCTTCCCGAGTTACAGGCCCCACTTTGGGGCATCGGTGCCAGTGCGGACGCCATCTTCATAGAGCCCACGTCACGTCTTGGACGCTATAAAGATGGCGGTGGCACTGGCACCCGATGCCCCATACCGGGACCTGTAACTCGGGAAGCAGGGGGTCTCTGAGGCAGAAATCAATGCTTTTCAGCTCAGGGGACCCCTGCTCCCGCACACTATTATTTAAAATACATTAATGCTGCTTCATTACCATAGCGGATAGCCGCTACGGTAATGAATTATTGTTAATTGTTATGTATGTTTTAATACTAGTGTAGATGTGCAGGGGGTCTCCTGAGCTGAACCGCATTGGTTTCAGGTCCGAGGACCCCTACTTCAGGAGATACAGGCCCCTTTATGGGGTGGCGGTATCCCTCTGCAGAATGTAAATAACCCGGTCACGTGACGCGGGAGCTTTAAACTGCAGGGGACACCGGCACCCCATAACGGGGCCTGTAACTCCTGAAGTAGGGTGTCCTCGGACCTGAAAACAATGAGGTTCAGCTCGGGAGACCCCCTGCTCATGTACACTATTATTAAAATGTTTTTATTTAGTGTACGATCGCCTGTAACAGTCTTGCATGGAGATAGCAAATCTCCATGCAAATGTTACAGGTGGCTTTTTTTTTCTATCAGTTAGCGAACGGAAAGGTTCAGAACGCTAGCAGGGGGGAAAAAGCAACTCGTACGCTGTGGCTGTTCTGAGCTATTTTGAGCAGGTACGTTAAAAAATGGCCTCAAGGCCTTAGTGCATCGCGTCCCCGACTTCACTTTTTAACGGACCTGCTTTTTGGCCAAATCAGAACGCAAAGCCATTGAGCTTAGTGCATAGCCCCCAGAGAGAGAGAGACAGACACAGAGAGAGACAGACACAGAGAGAGACAGACACAGAGAGAGACAGACACAGAGAGAGACAGACACAGAGAGAGACAGACACAGAGAGAGACAGACACAGAGAGAGACAGACACAGAGAGAGACAGACACAGAGAGAGACAGACACACAGAGAGACAGACACAGAGAGAGAGATAGACAGACACAGAGAGAGAGAGACAGAAACAGAGAGAGAGAGAGACAGAAACAGAGAGAGAGAGAGACAGAAACAGAGAGAGAGAGAGAGACAGACACAGAGAGAGAGAGAGAGAGAGAGAGACAGAGACAGACACAGAAAGAGACAGACACAGAGAGAGACAGACACAGAGAGAGACAAACTCAGAAAGAGACACAGAGAGAGACAGACACAGAGAGAGACAGACACAGAGAGAGACAGTCACAGAGAGAGATAGACACACAGAGAGAGACAGTCACAGAGAGAGATAGACACACAGAGAGAGAGACAGACACAGAGAGAGAGAGACAGACACAGAGAGAGAGAGAGAGACACACAAAGACACACACACACACAGAGACACACAGAGAGAGAGACACACACACACACACACACACACACACACACAGAAAAAGAGAGACACACAGAAAGAGACACAGAAAGAGAGAGACACACAGAAAAAAGAGAGACACACAGAAAAAGAGAGACACACAGAAAAAGAGACACAGAAAAAGAGAGACACACAGAAAAAGAGAGACACACAGAGAAAGAGAGACACACAGAGAAAGAGAGACACACACAGAGAAAGAGACACACACACACATAGAAAGAGACACGCACATAAGAAAGTGACACACACAGAGAGAAAGAGACACACAGAGAGACACAGAGGGCGAGAGAATGAGAGAGACAGAGAGAGAGAACACACATGCAGAGAGAATGAGAGACAAAGAAAGAGAGTGAGAGGGTGAGAGTGAGAGGGCAAGAGGGCGAGGGCGAGATGGCGAGGGCGACAAAGGGAGAGGGAGAGAGCGACACAGGGAGAGGGCGACACAGGGAGAGGGAGGGGGCGACACACTCACAGACACACACACTCACTCACAGACACACACTCACTCACAGACACACACACTCACTCAGACACACACACTCACTCTCACTCACAGACACACACACTCTCACTCACAGACACACACAGACTCACTCTCACTCACAGATACACAAACACACTCACAGACACACTCACTCACAGACACACACACTCAGACACACTCAGACACAGACACACTCAGACACAGACACACTCAGACACAGACACACTCAGACACAGACACACACAGACACAGACACACTCAGACACAGACACACTCAGACACAGACACACTCAGACACAGACACACTGAGACACACACACTCACAGACTCTCACACTCACTCACAGACACGCACACCCACTCACAGACACACAAAGACACTCACTCACAGACACACTCACTCACTCAGACACACACACTCACAGACACAAACTCACAGATACACACTCACAGACACATACTCACAGACACACACACTCACAGACACACACTCACAGACACACACTCACAGACACACACTCATAGACACACTCACTCACAGACACACTCACTCACAGACACCTTCACTCAGAGACACACACACTCACAGACACACTCACTCAGACACATTCAGACACACAGACACACACTCACTCACAGACACACACACTCACTCTCACTCTCTCACAGACATGCAGAGACACACTCAGCAACACACACTCAGAAACAGACACACTCAGACACAGACACACTCACAGACACACACACACTCACAGACACACACAAACACTCACAGACACACACACTCACTCACAGACACACAGACACTCACTCAGAGACACACACACTCACAGACACACACACTCACTCACAGACACACTCACTCACAGACACACTCATTCACAGACACACTCATTCACAGACACACTCACACACACACACACACACACACACACACACACACACACACACACACACACACACACACACACACACACACACACACACACACACACACACACACACACACACACACACACACACACACACACACACACACACACACACACACTCACAAACACACTCACTCACAGACACACAGACACACTCACACAGACACACACTCACAGATACAGACACTCACAGACACACACACAGTCACTCAGTCACTCAGTCTGTCACACACACACACTCACCGGGTCGCACGTGGCAGCAGTGAGGCCTCTGCACAGCAGTGGGCCCTCCACACGGCAGCGGGGCCTCTGCATGGCAGGGGGGTCACACATCGCAGCGGGGGCCTCCGCAAGGCAGCAGGGCTCTCTGCAAGGGGCCGCCGGGGCCGCCCCCCCGAAGCGGCCGACGCCGCAGCATGCTCCCCCCACCGAAGCGAACCCCCTTCAGAGGCGGACACCCCCGGGGAGCAAGCGGGGTTCGAGCAGGAGATCAGGGGGAGGAGATCAGGGGCAGGAGGCGCGCACGGGGGAAGATGGGTTTGCGCTTCCCCCTCCGTATCAAGTTGGGAGCGGATGGGGGCTGGGTTGCGCACGGGGCTTGTGTTGGCGCTTCCCCCTCCGTCCCACGTGGGGAGCGGGGGGGAGGGATGCGGGGAGGCTGGGTTGCTGGGGGGAACAGGCAGCGGGCCCACAGGCAGCGCAGAGGGCAGGACACCCTGCTTGCCCTGTGCATGCGCGCCGGGACAACGGAAATCCCTGCCATCTTTTTCAACTTTTTTTTAAATGTAATTAACTGGCGCCCGGCCGGGCCCCCCCTGACTCACGGGAGGAGATCAGGGGCAGGAGGGGGAGGAGATCAGGAGGGGTAGGAGATCAGGGGAAGGGGCTCTTCCCCGCGTTAACCCAATCAGGGAGGGGGATTATTTATTTATTTTAAAAAAATAAAAAATTGGCACGAGCAGGGGAATTCATAGAGCACGGCTCGCCAGCGGCCTATATCCACTCGCCACGGGCGAGTGGTTATCATTATTTGTCGAACACCGTATATAAATATATATATATATACACACACACATATATATATATATATATATATATATACTAGCTGAGAGCCCCGGCGTTGCCCGGGATGTTTGTGGTGTGGGGGTGGCATTTGGGTGGGGAGTGGTCCACGCGGCCCATGTGCGGTGGTAGTGCTGCTGTGGCTGTACTGATGGTGATTGTATTGGTGTGCTGATTTGGGAGGGTTTGGTGCTGATGTGGGGGTGCGGATGTGGGTGTGCCGATGGGGGAGGTGCAAAGGTGGCGATGTGTGGGTGCTGATGGTGTTGATGGGGGCTGGGAATGGTGGGGAGGCGAGAATGCCAGTGTGCTGGGGGGGCATACCGGTGTGCTGATGTGGTGGTGCTGGGGTGTGTGTGTGTATACATGTTTGTGTGTATACATTGTATGTGTGTGTGTGTATACATGTGTGTGTGTGTGTATGTGTACGTGTGTGTGTATACACGTGTGTGTGTATACACGCGTGTGTGTGTATACACGTGTGTGTGTGTGTATACACGTGTGTGTGTGTATACACGTGTGTGTATGTGTATACACGTGTGTGTGTGTATACACATGTGTGTGTGTATACACGTGTGTGTATACACATGTGTGTGTATACATTGTGTGTATGTATATATTGTGTGTGTGTATACGTGTGTGTGTATACACATGTGTGTGTATACACGTGTATACATGTTTGTGTGTGTGTATACATGTTTGTGTGTATACATTGTATGTGTGTGTGTATAAGTGTGTGTGTGTGTGTGTGTATACATGTGTGTGTGTGTATACATGTGTATGTGTGTATACATGTGTGTGTGTGTATACATGTGTGTATATATACATGTGTGTATATACATGTGTGTGTACACATGTGTGTGTGTGTGTACACATGTGTGTGTGTACACATGTGTGTGTGTGTGTACACATGTGTGTGTACACATGTGTGTGTGTGTATACACATGTGTGTGTATACACATGTGTGTGTGTATACACATGTGTGTGTGTATACACATGTGTGTGTGTATACACGTGTGTGTGTGTATACACGTGTGTGTGTATACACGTGTGTGTGTGTGTGTGTGTGTGTGTATACATGTGTGTGTGTGTGTATACATGTGTGTGTGTGTATACATGTGTGTGTGTGTATACATGTGTGTGTGTGTATACATGTTTGTGTGTGTATACATGTGTGTGTGTGTATACATGTGTGTGTATACATGTGTGTGTGTGTATACATTATGTGTATGTATACCTGTGTGTATACGTGTGTGAGTGTATACGTGTGTGTGTATGTGTACATGTGTGTGTGTGTATGTCTCCATGTGTGTGTGTGTGTGTCTCCATGTGTGTGTGTGTATGTCTCCATGTGTGTGTGTACGTGTACATGTGTGTGAGTATACGTGTACATGTGTGTGTGTGTACGTGTCTACGTGTACATGTGTGTGTGTGTGTGTGTAAGTGTACATGTGTGTGTGTGTATGTGTGTGTGTGTGTACGTGTCTACGTGTACATGTGTGTGTGTGTCTACGTGTACATGTGTGTGTGTCTACGTGCGTGTGTGTACGTGTGTGTGTGTGTACGTGTGTGTGTGTGTGTGTGTGTACGTGTGTGTCTACGTGTGTGTCTGTGTGTGTGTGTCTACGTGTGTGTGTTTGTGTCTACGTGTGTGTGTTTGTGTATACGTGTGTGTGTGTATACGTGTGTGTGTGTGTATACGTGTGTGTGTGTCTACGTCTGTGTGTGTGTGTGTGTCTACGTGTGTGTGTGTCTACGTGTGTGTGTGTGTGTGTGTCTGTGTCCCTGTGTGTCCTTTGGCCCGTGACTCCGCCTCAGGGAAGGGGGGGGGTGGGGGGGGAGGTGGTGGGAAGGGGGGGGTGGGGGGGAGGTGGTGGGAAGGAGGGGGGTGGGGGGGAAGGGGAGGTGGGGGGGAGGTGGTGGGAAGGGGGGGGGGGTGGGGGGGAGGTGGTGGGAAGGAGGGGGGTGGGGGGGAAGGGGAGGTGGGGGGGAGGTGGTGGGAAGGGGAGGGGGTGGGGGGGAGGTGGTGGGAAGGGGGGGGGGGTGGGGGGGAGGTGGGAAGGGGGGTGGAGGTGGTGAGGAGGTGGTGGGAGGTTGTAAGGGGGGAGTGAAGGGAAGGTGAAGGGGGGGTGAAGGGGGGGGGGGTGGAGGGGAGGTGAAGGGGGGGGTGGAGGGGAGGTGAAGGGGGGGGTGGAGGGGAGGTGAAGGGGAGGTGAAGGGGGGGGGGGTGGAGGGGAGGTGAGGGGGGGGGAGTGGAGGGGAGGTGAAGGGGGGGGGTGGAGGGGAGGTGAAGGGGGGGTGGAGGGGAGGTGAAGGGGGGGGTGGAGGGGAGGTGAAGGGGAGGTGAAGGGGGGGGGTGGAGGGGAGGTGAGGGGGGGGGAGTGGAGGGGAGGTGAAGGGGGGGTGGAGGGGAGGTGAAGGGGGGAAGGGGGGTGGGGGAGGTGGGAAGGGGGGTGGAGGTGGTGAGGAGGTGGTGGGAGGTTGTAAGGGGGGAGTGAAGGGAAGGTGAAGGGGGGGTGAAGGGGGGGGGTGGAGGGGAGGTGAAGGGGGGGGTGGAGGGGAGGTGAAGGGGGGGGTGGAGGGGAGGTGAAGGGGAGGTGAAGGGGGGGGGGGTGGAGGGGAGGTGAGGGGGGGGGAGTGGAGGGGAGGTGAAGGGGGGGGGTGGAGGGGAGGTGAAGGGGGGGTGGAGGGGAGGTGAAGGGGGGGGTGGAGGGGAGGTGAAGGGGAGGTGAAGGGGGGGGGGGTGGAGGGGAGGTGAGGGGGGGGAGTGGAGGGGAGGTGAAGGGGGGGGGTGGAGGGGAGGTGAAGGGGGGGTGGAGGGGAGGTGAAGGGGGGGTGGAGGGGAGGTGAAGGGGGGGTGGGGGGGGTGAAGGGGAGGTGGGGGGTGAAGGGGAGGTGGGGGGGGTGAAGGGGAGGTGAAGGGGGTGGAGGTGAAGGGGGGGTGGAGGGGAGGTGAAGGGGGGGTGGAGGGAGCTGGAAGGGAAGGGAAGTGGAGTGAGGGGAGGTGAGGGGTGGGTGAGGGGAGGTGAAGGGGGGTGAGGGGAGGTGAAGGGGGGTGAGGGGAGGTGAAGGCCGCTCCCTCACCCGTCCGGCCGCTCACTCACCCGTCCGGCCGCTCCCACGTGGATCTGAGGCGGGAGGCAGCTTGTTGTGGCCGCTCCCCCGCTGTGTCCCGGGCGCTCGCTCGCTCCGCTGACTGTAGCGGCGCCGGGGGGGGGGGGGGGTGGAGGGGAGGTGATTTGAAGGGGGGTGAGGGGTGGGTGAAGGCCGCTCACTCACCCGTCCGGCCGCTCCCACGTGGAACTGAGGCGGGAGGCAGCTTGTTGTGGCCGCTCCCCCGCTGTGTCCCGGGCACTCGCTCCTCCGCTCACTGTAGCGGCGCCGGGGGGGGGGGGGGTGTTTGAAAGCGCGGGAGACACGGTGAGAGGAGGACGTGCGCGCGGGTGTGGAGGCTGATTTCGGGGAGGAAGAGGCGGAGGCGGAGGCGGGTATGTGAGCCCGCCCCCCCCCCCCCCCCCCGGGTTATACAATGCTGCTAATGTACACCCCCCCCCCTACTGTGTGTGTGTGTGTGTGTCCGTGTGTGTGTGTTTGTGTGTGTGTGTGTGTGTGTGTGTGTGTGTCCCTGTGTGTGTGTTTGTGTCCCTGTGTGTGTGTTTGTGTCCCTGTGTGTCCTTTGGGCCGTCACTCCGCCTCAGGCCAATGAGAGGTGTGCGGGGGCGGCCCAAGGGACCAATGAGATTTCCCCTAGGGACACCGGACATCCAGCAGGCAGGCAGGCTGGCATGCATGCAGGCATACAGTGCTTTCACTAATATAGTATAAGATATATATAAATATATATATATATATATATATATATATATATATATATATATATATGCAAATACAACTGTATGCTCATCTGCATGTCTTAGGCAGGTCTGCAACCCCGCCTTTCCCCATTATCACCCAGCATACAGCATTTCCACTGCAGCAAGGGATTCTGGGAAATGACATGCAAATGAGCACACAGTGTCACTTTTTGCCTCAAAAAACATTTTTAACATGGTTCCCTATAGGCTTAAGCTTGCTGCATGGTCACAGCTTTGAGCACAGCCAGGGTTAAGGTGCATACCCAGAAAACCACCCACAGACAGCTGTTTCGACCTTAATGGGTCTCATCAGTGTGGGGTTGATTTTAACTGGGTATGCAAAGAGGCTATGGGATAGGCTATACCATAATACTGAGTTAAGTTATGGTGAGTAAAAAAGTGACAAAAACCCTCCACAGGAAAGAAAATATGCAAATACAACTGTATGCTCAACTGCATGGCTTAGGCAGGTCTGCAACCCCGTGGGTTGTCACTTTTTCTACTCACCATTATGGTATATATATATATATATATATATATACACTGTATACACACACACACACACACACACACACACACACACACACATAATCAAAATATAAATAGATGATACCGTTCTCTGGCTAACAAAATGCTTTTATTTGTGTGAGCTTTCGGGATACACTGATCTCTTCTTCCTGCGATGTTACAAGGAATGAAGCACGCAAATGGTATACTAAGAAACAGTGTCTCTTGGAATGTTATCTGTGCTTGTCCCTCCCCCGTGTGTGGATGAGATTTATGACTAGAGGTGTTAAATGGTTCCTGAAAGTTAGTGATGTAAGAGTGTGTGTGTATCTATGTGAATATAAATGAATGGAGAGTCCACAGTGTATACAGTGCTTTACAAAAGGTGTGTGGAGTGAGAGTTAATATAAATGGTGTGGGTAGGTGTGGAAATGTGAGAGATTGTAGCATAACTAAAAGTGTGTGTAGAAACTATGTGGTCCCTATTGGTGTATAGGGATGGAAAAACAAGGAGTATTAGTATGTGTAAGAGACAGCTGTGTGTGCGTACATATAGCCCAGTATGTATAGACATGGCCTATAGCGCTCATGGGAAGAGAGTTCACTTGTGTCAGTAATGACTCATAAAATTTCGATCTCTGTTTAGACCACCGCTAAGTGTCCCGAACAGTTGCATAAATTTGTATTCATGCAACCGTCTCTCTTTCGGTGTTTTAAGATTACCTTTGAGTATGGCCACCTTCAGATCGTTCATCTTATGGCCAGAGTCAGAGAAATGTTCGCTGACAGGACTGTCTCTTGTTCCGCGTGTGATGCTGCGGCGGTGCAGGTTCATTCTCTTGTTTAGCACCTGCCCCGTCTCACCTATTTAGTAGCAGCCCCCTGAGCATTTCATGCACATGATGAGGTACACGACATTGCTGGAGGAACAGGTGAACCTTCTTCTGATTTTGTATTCCCGATTCCTGTGCGGTATTTGTATTGTGTCCGCTGTGTAGAGCATTGTGCAGGTTTTGCATCTTGCGTCCTGGCATGGTTTCGTCCCGCATTCAGTTGTAGTGCTGAACACTTTACTCCTCACCATAATATTCTTGAGATTATGAGGTTGCCTGTATGATAATAAGGGTGCTTCAGGGAAGACCTGTTGCAGTCTTGTATCTTCCTGGAAGATGAGTTGTAGTTCCCTGGCGATCTTGCATAGGGCTCCTAGGTGTGGGTTATATGTGACCACCAAAGGTACCCTGTCGCTTGTCTTTCTGTTTGTATTCAAGGAGATCACTTCTTGGTATTCTGGTGGCTTTGTGAATTTGCTGGTCTACAATTCTGCGGTTATATCCACGGTTTATAAAATCTGATCTCAAGGCTTTAATCCGCTGGTCTCTGTCTGCTGTGTCGGAGCATATCCGAGTTGTATCGTATGGCTTGACTGAAGATGGTTGCATGTTTGGTGTGTGTCGGGTGGAAGCTGTTGTCCCTCAAATAGCTGGCTCTGTCTGTAGGTTTGCGGTATACAGAAGTCTGTAGTTGGTTGTTCTTTATAGTAATGGGGGTGTCTAGGAAATGTACTTCATCCGGGGAATGGGTGAGTTTGAGGTTGATTGTCGGGTGGAACGTATTGAAGTTGTCATAGAAATGTAGGAGATCCTGTTCGCCAGAGGTCCAAATCAGGAGGATGTCATCGATGTAGCGAAGGTATGTAAGGGGTTTCAAGTGACAGGTGGAAAGAAAGTCACTTTCCAGTTTTGCGCAGAACAGATTGGTATACTGTGGCGCCATCCGAGTACCCACAGCGGTCCCGGTTGTCTGGAGGTATGTGTCATTTCCAAAAATAAAATTATATATATATATATATATATATATATATATATATATATATATATATATATATATAGTGGTTGACAAATCAAACGTGTCAAATCAAATTACCAAACGTGTGCTGCTTGGGCCAATATTTACTCGCCCGGGGGTTAAATCCACTCGCCCGGGGCGAGCAAATGTATAGTTTTGACGAACACTGTATATATATATATATATATATATATATATATATATATATATATATGAAACAAAAAGAAGACGGCGCTGCTCCCATAGTATAATACTGTAAATAGATAATTTATTGATAAATGCTGCTAGATTACAATAGATATAAAGGTCATAAGCAGTGGTTAAAATGATCTTGGCACATCACCCGTTATTCCATCCGTGTGCTGATCCACGTCCAGCTGATTTGGTAAGCTTCCGTTGCGGACGCCAGGAACGTGCGCGCGCACTCAATCTCTTCCTGGTATTCAAGTATCTCGATAGATGGTCACCGGGTAGTAGCACAGGATCCAGGCACAGTTCAATTAGCACACTGTGCACTGCTCCAATACAGGAATGGAATGGCGCCAAAGTAATGACGAATATACTTCTGATGTATTAAAGTCCAATATTGACTCTTTCCCGACGCGTTTCGTCGCTTCATGCGACTTCCTCAGGGGTTAACACTAAACTGTTGGAGAACCACATATATAGCTAAATACATGATTAAATGCTTCAAGGCACATGGGTAATAATTAGATAATTAACTTCTTGGGGCTGGGTGGGGGGGAAAACATGGAAAAAACATGAGGTTGAGAAAAAAATGACAATTACATGACAAATACATAAAGTGATAGTTATAAAAAACATACTATATGATAATAAAAGATGTGCAAATTATACATGAAGAATAATTATTTAATATGTGATAGTAATTAAAAACATTCAATAAAAGTGATAAGATATACATGTATAAAATAGATGATACATGTATGCTATAACAATTGACATAAAATAGTGTCCACACGGTAATGTAGATATGTTGTTAGGGCCTTTCAAAGATAGCCTGATCTACATTCAAGGCAAGGTACAGTAAACCTTTAACAAACAATAATTCTCATGTCGTGTCGTCCTCTAAAGTCTCTCCTAAGGCCCGGGCCATAGAGGGGTGAGGAGTTCCGAGCTGCGCTGACGCTGAGGCTCACATGCTGAAATCTGCGCGATTTCATGCCCATGCAGGCGAGCAAGCAGGCGCGATCGGAGGCGGGGGGAGACTGAGGGAGGCGGGGCAGTGACGTCGCTGGGCCAATCGCCCGCGATGCACTGACGTCGGCGCCGTGACGTTGATGCAGCTCCACGCTGATTGCATGTTTTCAGCCGACAGCGCGCTGAAAAACAGCTTGGCGCTCGGCTGAAAACTCCAGCGCCTCAGCACGCCTGCGGACGCTCGCATGAGCTCCCTCTAAAGGCATCCCCATTGAGGATGCAGGGGCTCAGCGCGGAGCGTCCGCACAGCTCAGCACGGCCTGTCCTTCTATGGACTCGGCCTAAGTCTGATTCCCAGTGTCTAATGTAACACAGTCTGGTCTCGTTGGGCGTCACTGGACAGATCACTTCCCTGTACATCCTAGATGTGAGTCCCCTTGTGTCCGTAGCTCTAGCACACAGCTGCTCAAAATTTGTTCGTGCCGGTCTGATTGGGGTTTTGTTATAAAAATCTCTGATCTGGAGGTATCGATAGAATTCTTTATTTGGGATAGCTTTAGAGGATTTAATTTGCTCAAACGATTGTATGTAATTTCTACCCTGCAGATCCTTAAGACGGGTTATCCCCGCTTGAATCCAATTAAAGAGGTTCTTGCTATTCAGCCCTGGAGCGGAGTCTGGATTGCCGGCAATTGGGGTCATCAGTGAGCCTTTGGTAGTCAAGTGGCAGCTAAATTTTGTGGCCTCCCAAACTCTTAATGAATTAACCATGGTCTGTAGCGGATATATGTGTGTATACCAGTGTTTCTTCGAAGGGGCGTGTATGTGTATACCAGTATTACCTCTCTGGGCGTGTATGTGTATACCAGTATTACCTCTCTGGGCGTGTATGTGTATACCAGTATTACTTCTCTGGGCGTGTATGTGTATACCAGTATTACCTCTCTGGGCGTGTATGTGTATACCAGTATTACCTCTCTGGGCGTGTATGTGTATACCAGTATTACCTCTCTGGGCGTGTATGTGTATACCAGTATTACCTCTCTGGGCGTGTACGTGTATACCGATATTTCCTCTCTGGGCGTGTATGTGTATACCAGTATTACCTCTCTGGGCTTGTATGTGTATACCAGTATTACCTCTCTGGGCGTGTATGTGTATACCGGTATTACTTCTCTGGGCGTGTATGTGTATACCAGTATTACCTCTCTGGGCGTGTATGTGTATACCGGTATTACCTCTCTGCGCGTGTATGTGTATACCAGTATTACCTCTCTGGGCGTGTACGTGTATACCGATATTTCCTCTCTGGGCATGTATGTGTATACCAGTATTACTTCTCTGGGCGTGTACGTGTATACCGATATTTCCTCTCTGGACATGTATGTGTATACCGGTATTACCTCTATGGGCGTGTATGTGTATACCAGTGTAGCCTGGAGCTCCCGCAGCTCCTTGAGACCCCCCTCCCCTTGGTCAGCTCGATCGCGGGTGCCGAAAGACCCGACGGCTGCTTCCAAGGATGGGGACTGGAGCAGGGAGTAGCGCGGCTTCCCCTGCCTGCGGCCGGTTGCCGGGGACGTGATCGGGCCGTTGCTAAGGCCGCGATCGCGTCTCTAAGGTCCCGGCGGCCGCAGAGCAGGGCGCCGCCATTGAGGACCGTCTTGCGCATGCACAGTGGACGCGTAGGCGCAGGGAAAGCCCCAGAGCTAGGGATAGCTCGCGCGAGCATAGGGACAGCTCAGGGAGAAGAGAGAAAGCCCGGGAAAGCTTGCGCACGCGCAGTGGAGGGTAAGGAAAGCCCGCGAACCCCTAGCCTACCAGGGAAGGCTCTGAGCTGGGACTACATATCCCATGAGCCTCTGTATGCCCCACATGACACCAGGGAGCCAATAGGGCTTAGGAAGGCCAGGCAGGCAAAGAGATACATTGTTTGGGCTGCAGCACGTTTGTCAGTTGGAGCTGGGGAGCTGTGAGGGAAGGAAGGGTGCAGAGAGCATGTGCAGCTCCTGCATCGAGTAAGGTCCCCACATCCCAAGTAAGGCCCCAACTCCCCACCAGGTTAGTGGGTAAGTGCTGAGGGACGGCCCAGATAGGGACGCTGCCCTTAGTGCGTGTGTGTGTGCTGTCTTGTCAGGATCACGGCTGGCAGGGCTATGAGGCCTGACAAGAAGGCATAGTGCTAGTGTGCAGCAAGTTGCTGTATGCGTTAAGAAGTTTGCAGTGCGTAGTGTAGTGTTAGTGTTAGGGTTCAGTGAGTGTCAGGACTGGGATGAGTTAAGGGAGTGGGGCAGGTTATTACCCCGCAGGCCGTAGGAGTTTTCCCCAAGCCACCCCAGGTTGCGGTTCATCAGGGACAGGCCCTAGGTTAGGGTTCCTGTCGCTTTAGGGTTAGTTAGGGATAGACAGGGATAGCGGCGGTTGCTGTTCCCGTGATGCGGTTGGTGTTGCCGTGATTCGGTTGTGTTCCCGTGAAGCGGTGGGACCCTCGTTGGGGTTCCTGGAGAAGTACCTGGATAGGATCATACGGATGCATCGCACGTCTGACCCTTTTAGAAGAGTGTTGCAGGCCCGAGCATCGGAGTGCTCGGAAGGTATTCAATACATAAGTGCACCAACAGGCCTAACACATTAATTAGTGACTGCGCAGTCACCCACGTTCTCTACTAGAGTGCGGGACATTGGGTGGGGATTCTCGGGACACTGGGTGGGATCACCTAGTGTTGGGAAGCGTCCTGCGCGACGCAGTAAGTGTCTCCTCTAGAGAGGGACACAGGTTATGATGTTATGATATGTTTTCTTGCATGTTCAGTAAAGTCCCTAGTTAATATATATATCTGTGTGAGTATCGATTATTGCGATTGTCCTGCGAGGAACCACTCCCCCTATGGTGGGAGCCATCGCAGGTGGAGGCGCTGCATCGTTGGAAGTAAGTACCCCAAGTATAAATGCCCCAGGTTCCCCATGGCGGAAGCTCAGCCCTCCTGTGAGCCAACAGGTATAGCACCACACTGAGAAGTAGTCAGATACACCTACACACCCCAATCTCACTTAGGGGGGGGGGGGAAAGAGGGCTACATTTGGAGGCGCTGCTGAGATACAGACCTGGGGTGCCCTGTTCCATTTTTTTCCCAAATTGTCCAAGTCTCAATTTTTTGTCGCCATGTTTGTGAAGTCCGGACACGAGGTCCTTGCCTGGGCTTTGAGGCAGTATATGGAGCCTGGCCGGGTAGTGGCAGTAGGAGGCCTTCCCGCAACTATGCCCGCGGTTGAGGTTCAGTACTCTATGCGTAAAATTCCAGGGTGGCCGCACGCATGTGTTTTAGATGAAGAACACGATTCCACGGCCCCATGGAAATCAATACTTTTTGTAGCAACCCCCACTGCGGATATATGCCTGGCAGAGGCACCGTCCGCCCTGTGTATGCCCGGGGGCCCGCCTGAGGGATACCCCCTAGTTTACGCAGACCTAGTAAAATGGCGTCTCCCGCCAGAGCAGGGGAGCGCACGTGCTGCTGGCTGCAAGCCTGCACTAAATAGTGTTGAAGAAAACTGTCCGGGATTGGCGGGAAAACCAGAAGGCTACCCCCCTATCTATACAGAGAGCCCTAGTTTAATTGCAGAGACTGTGATTAAAATGGAGTCTCTCTCTAGCAGTGAGTCACACCTAAGATGGCGGCTCCCGCCAAGTGGGGAGAGCACCAGGACTGTGCAAGAAATTGTTGCAGAGTATTGTCCGGGTTGGGCGCGAAAACCCGAACCCCGCCCCTGCACTGTGAGTGACTCAGCACAGAGCCAGAACCACTCCTTTGCAGAAAGGGCCCCTCCTTCAGATTCCACCAGGGGGAGCAAGCCTTGTTATCTTCAACCATACAGTGATGCAGTAATAGACTCTTGGTTTTCTGAGGAGGATGATGAGACAGACTGTTCTAGGGAGGAGGAGCCTGACCTCTATATCACTCTGAGTTGTGCTGAAGTAAAGTCTGTCTTCAGGGAGAAATTACTTAGGGATTCCCGCTACCAACAACCGGTTGTGGAGGGCCCGTGTGCCCGAGTGAACATTTCAGATCCGGTTCCTGAGCGGGACGAGGTTGAAGTCCCATCGGTGGCGATGCGCCTACCGGCGAACCACCCCAGCGATGATACAGAGGATTCACAGGGTAAGGTGTATATGCCCCCATCTTCTAGTGAATCCAGCGACCAGTCACTTGTGGTGATGCGCCTGCCGGCGGACCACTTTAGTGCCAGCAATGAACACCCTATCTTGGCGGATGCAGAGCCTGCTGTGGGCCCGTGTGCCCTAGAGGAGGTGTATCCCGAGGTTGCGGACCCTGCTGTGGGCCCGTGCACCCTACAATGGTCAGTCCGACCTACTACCGAGGTACCATCGGTCCTGGAATGGGGACCAGTACCAAACGACGATGAGGGTGAGTCGACTGCCCCAGGGGTGTCGGGGGTGAGCCTCCAGGTGACCGCGGAGCACGATGGCTCCTTAAGTCTGGTCACCCGGGCGAAGGGCTCCCCTCTGCATCGCGTCCTGGCGGAGGTGTCCTCCTTGGGAGAATCCATCCCAAGCCAGTGGAGTGGTAAGGAACTCCCTAACTCCCCACAATCTCCGATGGAGCTGGCCGTGAAGAAGGCCAGAGTTGCGGCTTCTGAACGGAGTATGAGCCCGTGCGCTCCGACACAAGTGGTCCCAGGACTGGGATC
Organism: Ascaphus truei; assembly: GCF_040206685.1. Classification (NCBI taxonomy): domain Eukaryota; kingdom Metazoa; phylum Chordata; class Amphibia; order Anura; family Ascaphidae; genus Ascaphus; species Ascaphus truei. Next base: position 1,883,409 of record NW_027456730.1, on the reverse strand, counting down.
CAACGCTCCCGAGTTTTCAGCGTGTAAGTGGACTGCCCCAGAAGTACCGGGGGCAGGTCCCAAGACGGCCGAGGTGGGAACTGACAGCATCCCCGAGGATCTGTTGGCCACCGTGAATCACCGCAGTGGTCGGGTGTCTACTCTTTACCCCCGGTCAGGTGAAACAGAGACATTGCCCAGTGCTCGCTTTTCAGTGGAAGCCTCGCAAGTCCGTAGGGACAAGGACTGTGTAAAGGAAGATCCAGGGAGACTGACCTCCTTTAAGCCCAAAAAGGAGTGTGCCATTCGCCAAGTCGTGGACCGCGGAAAAGGTCCTGGCCTCCTGGTCTGCTGCATCCCTGCCGCGGATGACCGGGTAAGGGTCTGCTTCAGAGACACTGTGCTACTCCTTCCACCAGGGGGAGGAAGTAGCGAAGAGCCAGTAACTGTCGCTTTAGAGTGTGCTATCCAAGAAATTTTTCTAGGGGAGGCTCACGGACGCAAAAGTGAGGTACCCCCACATGTTCAATTAGGGGCACCCCACAAATGGTCTCAGCACGCTTCGGTTAATTGGTGTGAAGTGCAATGTAACCTGAAGGGTAAATTCGACACGTGTTGTATGTTCTGTGCCATGCATTTTAATTGTATAAACCTTATGTCAGGGTATGGCGTTCTCCAAGCGAGGACGTTGGATTTTCCACCAGGGGGAGAGTGTAGCCTGGAGCTCCCGCAGCTCCTTGAGACCCCCCTCCCCTTGGTCAGCTCGATCGCGGGTGCCGAAAGACCCGACGGCTGCTTCCAAGGGTGGGGGCTGGAGCAGGGAGTAGCGCGGCTTCCCCTGCCTGCGGCCGGTTGCCGGGGACGCGATCGGGCCGTTGCTAAGGCCGCGATCGCGTCTCTAAGGTCCCGGCGGCCGCAGAGCAGGGCGCCGCCATTGAGGACCGTCTCGCGCATGCGCAGAGGACGCGTAGGCGCAGGGAAAGCCCCAGAGCTAGGGATAGCTCGCGCGAGCATAGGGACAGCTCAGGGAGAAGAGAGAAAGCCCGGGAAAGCTTGCGCACGCGCAGTGGAGGGTAAGGAAAGCCCGCGAACCCCTAGCCTACCAGGGAAGGCTCTGAGCTGGGACTACATATCCCATGAGCCTCTGTATGCCCCACGTGACACCAGGGAGTCAATAGGGCTTAGGAAGGCCAGGCAGGCAAAGAGATACATTGTTTGGGCTGCAGCACGTTTGTCAGTTGGAGCTGGGGAGCTGTGAGGGAAGGAAGGGTGCAGAGAGCATGTGCAGCTCCTGCATCGAGTAAGGTCCCCACATCCCAAGTAAGGCCCCAACTCCCCACCAGGTTAGTGGGTAAGTGCTGAGGGACGGCCCAGATAGGGACGCTGCCCTTAGTGCGTGTGTGTGTGCTGTCTTGTCAGGATCACGGCTGGCAGGGCTGTGAGGCCTGACAAGAAGGCATAGTGCTAGTGTGCAGCAAGTTGCTGTACGCGTTAAGAAGTTTGCAGTGCGTAGTGTAGTGTTAGTGTTAGGGTTCAGTGAGTGTCAGGACTGGGATGAGTTAAGGGAGTGGGGCAGGTTATTACCCCGCAGGCCCTAGGAGTTTTCCCCAAGCCACCCCAGGTTGCGGTTCATCAGGGACAGGCCCTAGGTTAGGGTTCCTGTCGCTTTAGGGTTAGTTAGGGATAGACAGGGATAGCGGCGGTTGCTGTTCCCGTGATGCGGTTGGTGTTGCCGTGATTCGGTTGTGTTCCCGTGAAGCGGTGGGACCCTCGTTGGGGTTCCTGGAGAAGTACCTGGATAGGATCAGACGGATGCATCGCACGTCTGACCCTTTTAGAAGAGTGTTGCAGGCCCGAGCATCGGAGTGCTCGGAAGGTATTCAATATATATGTGCACCAACAGGCCTAACACATTAATTAGTGACTGCGCAGTCACCCACGTTCTCTACTAGAGTGCGGGACATTGGGTGGGGATTCTCGGGACACTGGGTGGGATCACCTAGTGTTGGGAAGCGTCCTGCGCGACGCAGTAAGTGTCTCCTCTAGAGAGGGACACAGGTTATGATGTTATGATATGTTTTCTTGCATGTTCAGTAAAGTCCCTAGTTAATATATATATCTGTGTGAGTATCGATTATTTTGATTGTCCTGCGAGGAACCACTCCCCCTATGGTGGGAGCCATCGCAGGTGGAGGCGCTGCATCATTGGAAGTAAGTACCCCAAGTATAAATGCCCCAGGTTCCCCATGGCGGAAGCTCAGCCCTCCTGTGAGCCAACAGGTATAGCACCACACTGAGAAGTAGTCAGATACACCTACACACCCCAATCTCACTTAGGGGGGGGGGGAAAGAGGGCTACACCGGTATTACCTCTCTGTGTGTGTATGTGTATACCGGTATTACCTCTCTGGGTGTATATGTGTATACCGGTATTACCTCTCTGGGTGTATGTGTATACCGATATTTCCTCTCTGGGCGTGTATGTGTATACCGGTATTACCTCTCTGGAAATGTATAGGTGTACGGTACAGGCATATCCCGCATTAACGTACGCAATGGGAGCGGAGCACGTATGTAAAGCGAAAATGTACTTAAAGTGAAGCACTGCTTTTTCCCCACTTATCGATGCATGTACTGTACGGCAATCATCATATACGTGCATAACTGATGTAAATAACGCATTTGTAACAGGCTCTATAGTCTCTCCATTTGCGCACAGCTTCGGTACAGGTAGGGAGCTGGTATTGCTGTTCAGAACGTTGTTCAGGACGTGCTGACAGGTGTATGCGCGAGCTGCCGTTTACCTATTGGGCGATATGTCCTTACTCGTGAGTGTACTTAAAGTGAGTATCCTTATACCGGGGTATGCCTGTATTACCTTTCTAGGCGTATATGTGTATACCGGTATTACCTCTCTGGGCGTTTCTGTGTATACCGGTATAACTTCTCTGGGCCTGTATGTGTATACCATATTACCTCTCTGGGCGTGTATGTGTATACCGGTATTACCTCTCTGGACGTTTATGTGTATACTGGTACTACCTCTCTGGACATGTATGTGTATACAGGTATTAACTCTGTCGGTGTGTCAGTGTATACCATATTACCTCTCTGGGTGTGTATGTGTATACCGGTATTATCTCTCTGGACATGTATGTGTATACCGGTGTTACCTCTCTAGGCGTGTACGTGTATACCGGTATTACCTCTCTGGGTGTGTATGTGTATACCGGTATTACCTCTCTGTGCGTGTATGTGTATACCAGTATTACTTCTCTTGGCGTGTCTGTGTATGCTGGTATTACCACTCTGGACGTGTATGTGTATACCGGTATTACCTCTCTGGGCGTGTATGTGTATACCGGTATTACCTCTCTGGGCGTGTATGTATATACCGGTATTACCTCTCGGGACATGTATGTGTATACAGGTATTAACTCTCTGGGCGTGTATGTGTATACCGGTATTACGTCTATGTGCGTATATGTGCATACTGGTATACCTCTCTGAACATGTATGTGTATAACCGGTATTACCTCTCTGGGTGTGTATGTGTATACCGGTATTACATCTCTGGACGTGTATGTGTATACCGGTATTACATCTCTGGGCGTGTATGTGCATACTGGTATACCTCTCTGAACATGTATGTGTATAACCGGTATTACCTTTCTGGGCGTGTATGTGTATTCCGGTATTACCTATCTGGGCGTGTATGTGTATATCGTATTATCTCCCTGGGTGTGTGTGTATACAGGTATTAACTCTCTGGGCTTGTATGTGTATACCGGTATTACCTCTCTGGACGTGTATGTGTATGCCGGTATTACCTCTCTGGGGGTGTATGTGTATAAAGGTATTACCTCTCTGGATGTGTATGTGTATACCGGTAATACCTCTCTGGGCGTGTATGTGTATACCGTTATTACCTCTCTGGGCGTTTATGTGTATACTGGTATTACCTCTCTGGGCGTGTATGTGTATACCGGTATTACCTCTCTGGGCGTGTATGTGTATACCGGTATTACCTTTCTTGGCGTGTATGTGTATACCGGTATTACCTCTCTGGGCGTGTATGTGTATACCGGTATTACCTCTCTGGGCGTGTACTGTATGTGTATACCGGTATTACCTCTCTGGGCGTGTATGTGTATACAGGTATTACCTCTCTGGGCGTTTATGTGTATACCGGAATAACCTCTCTGGGCGTGTATGTGTATAGCGGTATTACCTCTCTGGGCGTTTATGTGTATACTGGTATTACCTCTCTAGGCGTGTATGTGTATACCGGTATTACCTCTCTGGGCGTGTATGTGTATACCGGTATTACCTTTCTTGGCGTGTATGTGTATACCGGTTTTACCTCTCTGGGCGTGTACTGTATGTGTATACCGGTATTACCTCTCTGGGCGTGTATGTGTATACAGGTATTACCTCTCTGGGCGTTTATGTGTATACCGGAATAACCTCTCTGGGCGTGTATGTGTATAGCGGTATTACCTCTCTGGGTGTGTATGTGTATACCGGTATTACCTCTCTGAGCATGTATGTGTATACCGGTATTACCTCTCTGGGCGTGTACGTGTATACCGGTATTACCTCTCTGGGGGTGTTTGTGTATACCGGTATTACCTCTCTGGGCATGTACGTGTATACCAGTATTACTTCTCTTGGCGTGTCTGTGTATGCCGGTATTACCTCTCTGGGCGTGTATGTGTATACCGGTATTACCTCTCTGGACATGTATGTGTATACAGGTATTAACTCTCTGGGCCTGTACGTGTATACAGGTATTAACTCTCTGGGCGTGTATGTGTATACCGGTATTTCCTCTCTGGACATGTATGTGTATACAGGTATTAACTCTCTGGGCGTGTACGTGTATACCGGTATTACCTCTCTGGGCGTGTATACCAGTACTACCTCTCTGGGCGTCTATGTGTATACCGGTATTACTTCTCTTGGCGTGTCTGTATGCCGGTATTACCACTCTGGATGTGTATGTGTATACCGGTATTACCTCTCTGGGCGTGTATGTGTATACCGGTATTACATCTCTGGGCGTGTATGTGTATACTGGTATACTTCTCTGAGCGTGTAAGTGTATATCGGTATTACCTCTCTGGACGTGTATGTGTATACCGGTATTACATCTCCGGGCGTGTATGTGCATACTGGTATACCTCTCTGAACATGTATGTGTTTAACCGGTATTACCTTTATGGGCGTGTATGTGTATTCCGGTATTACCTCTCTGGACATGTATGTGTATACAGGTATTAACTCTCTGGGCCTGTACGTGTATACCGGTATTACCTCTCTGGGCGTGTATGTGTATACCGGTATTACCTCTCTGGGCGTGTATGTGTATACCGGTGTTACCGCTCTGGGCGTGTATGTGTATACCGGCTTTGTACCTTGCATCAACCCTACGTTTCCCTGCCTTTGATCTGGATAAAAGAGACTGCAACGTGGTGTGGACATCACAATATATATGTATATATATATATCAATCATTATTATATGATATAGCAGTGTACTATAAGCTAGTACTTTCTTAGAACCCTGTATTTACATGTCCAATCCCTCACCACCGGGGTTTTAACATTCACTTTGAAAATAAATAACACACCAGAGTTTGATATATGATAAATACAATTTTATTATTTTTGTGTCTTGTTATAGTCTCCCTGAGAGGTAGTTATTCTCACCAATCTTCCTATTCATCCAACTGTAGTCTACAAACTATTGTGTATATCATACCTATTATAGGTTTTGACATTACATTTCATCAGGTTGAGTGCAATTTTCTGGGATCTATTATGATCTTCTTCGATTAGACATTGTATCTAAGTATTGTTCCTCCCACATGCACCCGTTTGGCGCAGTTATGCGCACAATATATTTGGTTTGAGCGGTGATTCCCCCCTTTTTGGTTATCTATGAGAGAGAGCGAGAAATAGAATGGGGGAGAGACAGCATTAGGAGGAGAGACAGACAGCATGGAGAGGGAGAGACAGACAGAGCATGGGGAGAGGGAGAGACAGACAGAGCATGGGGAGAGAGAGAGACAGAATGCGGAAAGAGAGAGACAGCATGGGGAGAGCGCGAGAGACAGCAAGGGGAGAGAGCGAGAGACAGCATGGGGAGAGCGAGAGACAGCATGGGGAGAGGCAGGCACAGTATGGGTGGGATAGAGACAGACTGGAGAGAAGCAGACAGAATGGAGAGAAGAATTGTAAGAGTACTGGAGGGATGGGGAGGGAGAGAATGGAGGGATTGGGGAGTGAGAAGGATGGGGGGAGAGAATGGAAGGGTTGGGGAGAGAGAATAGAGGGATGGGGTTGAGAGAGGCTGGAGGGATGAGGGGAGAGAGAAAGAGAGAAGAGGGATGGTAGGGAGAGTGGCTGGAGGGATAGGGTTAAGAGAGAGGATGGAGGGATGGGGGAGAGAGAATAGATGGATGGGGTTAAGAGAGGGGATGGAGGGATGGGGGAGAGAGAATGGAGGGGTGGGGTTAAGAGAGAGGATGGAGGGATGGGGGAGAGAGAATAGAGTAATCGTGTTTAGAGAGAGGATGGAGGGATGGGGGAGAGAGAATAGAGTGATCGGGTTAAGAGAGAGGATGGAGGGATGGGGGAGAGAGAATGGAGGGATGGTTGGGAGTGAGAGGATGGAGGGATAGAGAATAGAGGGATGGTGGGGAAAGAGTGGCTGGAAGGATGGGTAGAATAGAGGGATGGGGTTGAGAGAGGTTGGAGGGATGGGGGAGAGAGAATGGAGCGATGTGGGGAGAGAGAATGGAGGGATGGGGGAGAGAGAATTGTGGGATGGGGGAGGGTGAGAGGATGGGGGAGAGGGAATGGAGGGAATGGGGAAGCGAGAGAATGGAGGGATGGAGAGAGAGAGAGAATTGAGGGATGGGGGAGAGTAAGAGGATGGGGGGAGAGAGAGAATGGAGGGAAGGAGAGAGAAAGTGGAGGGATGTGGGGAGAGAGAGAATGGAGGGATAGGGGAGAGTGAGAGGATGGGGGGAGAGAGAATGGAGGGAATGGGGAAGCGAGAGAGAATGGAGAGATGGAGAGAGAGAGAGAATGGAGCGATGTGGGGAGAGAGAATGGAGGGATGGGGAGAGAGAGAATGGAGGGATGGGGGAGAGTGAGAGGATGGGGGGAGAGAGGGAATGGGAGAATAAATAACCCCTGCTGACCCTCCCCCACCGCCCCCTGACCGTGTCACCCGTAGTCAGGAGGGGAGAGATGCCAGGTAACCAATATGAGGTAAGAGGGGAGCCTGGCCCCCCGGTCATAGCACCCATATTACAGATGTTATCAAATTCCACAATGTTAAACAAGTATATGCCAATGAAACCATTTAACTGGGAGATACAGGAGCCACAATTCAAGTCATTTAGTAGAAGCTTTTGCTTGAGTTGTGTAACGCGCTGAGCTGGAGATGTACAGAGGAGGGAATAAGCAGGAAGCAGGTCAGCCGGTGAGCTCCGTAATCAGCATTACTTATATCTCCTAAACGTCGTCCCGACCATGTAATGCTGCTGAACAGCCTACACTTCATATACATGATATACTTAACCCTTTCTTTTCGCTCAACTCCAATCTCAATGATTTGTTAATTGGTTTGTAATTAGAGATATATTTGTAGCAGAATCCCATGTATGTTCTTTTTACCTGTTAGATACCTTTTTGTGTAATGAAATATATTACAGATCAGAGGGGCTTCCTGTTGCACTTGTGCTGTTAGCAATAGATAAACCGGATAGAAAAGACACTACACATAGATTTGATTAAATATAGCTTTATTTAATTTAAATAATTTATCTCTTTGCTGGTAGGGGTCTGCAACACATTACAGAGCGATATAGTAACACACTGAGCAATACATTGCAGGCCCCTCCGGCAGCAAAGGGGTTAAGATCAATGCAGGTAGATCTCACTTCTAATTAATGCACAAAGGGCAGTTTGTCGCTGTGATCCAGAGGAAGGTGAAACATAACCCCTGCTGTGTTGTGGGGGAAACAAATTCCTTCCTGACCCCAGTAAATGGCGATCGGATGATCCCTGGATCACTGTGCAGTGAGATCAGATGGAGCAGCACAGATCAGCGTTGTTATACACAGGGGCACACTCAGTATATAGAGTGGTGATGGGGCGATGGGGCCCCTGTGTATAATCAAAGGGTGATGGGGCGCGTGTGCCCCTGTGTATAACTCACATGATCCCCCATCCTTCTGCATATCTATCACAATCAGGGCCCCCGACAGTTGGGGACAGCCAGGACAACTGTCCCGGGTCTGGGGAGGGCAAGGCCGGCCGGCGCTGCAAGTTGAGCCTGAACCTCTTGCCAGACCCGGCGGCCGGTCCTCTCATGGCTAGGTCCTGGCTCTCCCTCAGCTATAGGCCTCTTCCTTCTCTGTCTCACTTTGAGCTTCCAACGCTGGTGCGCGACGGGCTTCTCTGATGTCAGCGCGCTGGAAGTAAGCTTGGCCCAGCTTCAGGCAGCAGAGGAAGGCTTGGCGTGCACGCCAGCATTGGTAGCATGTGGGACAGAGTGGAAGAGTTGGTGTGCCCGAGCATTAGATGCCGGCTCCGGGTGGGCACGCCTGTGCAGTAGGCGCCGGCAACGGCTGGGCGCGCCTGCGCAGTAGATGCCAGCTCCAGCTGGGCGTGCCTACATAGAAGACGCTGGCTCTGGCCGGGCGCGCCAGCGCAGTCGGCTCTGGCTTGGGCACCTGCACAGTAGATGCCAGCTCCATCTGGGAGCACCTGCGCAGTAGACGTACCTGTGCAGTAGGCTCCAGCTGGGCATACCTGTGCAGTAGACTCCGACTTGGCATGCATGCGAGCAGACGCCGGCTCCGGCCAGGTGCGCCTGCGCAGTAGATGCCGACTCTGAATGAGGGAGATGGCACAGTAGGATCCGGCTGGGCGAGCCTGCGCAGTAGATGCTGGCTCGGGCCAGGAGCCCTAGCACAGTCGGCTCTGGATGGGCATGCCTGCACAGTAGACGCCAGCTCCGGCGGGGTGTAACGATGTGCTCACCACAAACTAGACGGAACCGCGAGGCTGAGGTGGGGATTTGAGAAAACACCAACCCACAGCCACGAGGGCGCATCTTGATTGTAGATTGGTCAGGGTAGCCGGGTCGGGGTTGGAGAGGTACGGATCGTTGCGGGTAAGCCGAGGTCGGGGAGCCAGAGGTGCGGAGTCCAAGAGAAAAGCTGGGTCGGTACACAGGAGGTCACTGAAGCAGAGCAGGGAAAGGTAGCGAGAGACTGCAAGAAGGCAAGGCACGAGGGAGGTGAACACAGTTAACTGGAACAATGCTCAGCCGCTGAGGGAATGGAGAACAGGGAATAAATAGGAGGACTCACCAATGGGAAGCAGGAAGGAGGAGACTGCAGCGAAAGATACCAGGTGCAGGAGGCACCTATGCTTTAGAGGAGGAGAGCGTGCGCCCGTGAGTGGGGAAGTGCACGCGACTGCGCGTGTGCAGAGCGTGTCCGTGGCAGGAGTGTAACGCTTGTGCTCCCACGCACAAGCAAAGACAAGGAGGGGGACCCAGTAGCGAGGTTGGGAAGTTGCATGAGACACAAGATAGGAGAACGTTGTCACGCAGCTGGGTAGCGGTGCACTTCATCACATGAGCATGCTGCGCGCGAGAGAAGCGTGGCGCGTCCGGAAGATTGGAGCCATGCTCTGTGGCACAGCTGAACGAGCTGCACGTGCGCGCATGCTCTGTTAGCAAAGCGGAGCCGTGAACACTCAGGCACCAGCGCGGGGTGTGGGATGCCACTGGTAAGAAGAGAAGGTAGAGCAGAGTCAAGAGCACAAGGTTACAATGGTTGGTTGCTTCCTGGAGGATGTCCAGCCTCCTTAAAGGCATAGTGCTAGTAACTGAAGAGAAGAGCAATACTAAATTCAAAGTAAGGGTTCTTTAGTTAAATGCTTTGGCCAAAGTATTGTATGCCTGCTACCACGTCAAGGTAAACCCTAATCAGCAGGTCCTACACTACCCGCACGATAGACTAACTTAGTAATAGAAAGAGGAAAGTCCCAGTCTTCCATAAAGCCCAAAGGAGGGCAAGTAGAGGTCCAGAGGAGATCCAAGCAGGAACAGCATGCAATGACAGGAACAGGAGGCATCGAGTACTGGAGTAGTACTGTGCATTACCAGGGCAGATAGCAACTGACTGTTATTTAAGGAGCAGCAGCAGCAGCAGCAGCAGCAGCAGCTGTTGGCAATGAGAGTCAGAGTGAGGCTTACTTCCTGCCAGGAGGAAGAGGGCAGGGTTTGCCAGAAAGCAAGATGGCGTCACTTGCCTCAGTATGCTTGAAGTCACTTCCTGTTGGTGAGATAAGGCAGGGGACGGAGAGCAGGCGCGGCCTCTGCGGAAGTAGGGAAGGGTTCAGAACACGAACAAGGATTAGAGAGTCTTGACTCGCACCTGAAGAGTGGCGCACAACGCGATCAGGGCCGGGGCCAAGCTCCGTGGCACACGAAGAACCGCGTGTGCGCTCTGTAAGGAGAGCGGGAATCTGAGATGTGGCAGGTAAGGAGGGAACACGCCCAGGGAGCGTGTTTCCCGATACCTTTCAGTACCCCCCCTCTTCTGGATCGAACTCTGAGCGATCCATACTAGACTGGGGGGAAACAGTCCATAAAAAGTTCTTACCAAGGCGGCAAGCAAAGTAGGGTTTCTGCAGATTCCAAGGAGCGGCCCGCAGAGAGTCCAGGCCACAGTACAGGAACAAGACAATGGCCAGGAACTATGAACAGGAACTACAGTATAGCAAGACTTTAAAAACTGCCAAACCTGGAAACTACGGAAGCAGCATTCCATGGTCTGTAACTCAAGGGCTCCCTCCTGGAGTAGGAGGAAAAACATTTCTGGACTGTTGAAAGGAAAGGGACTCAAGTCTCCCAACGGTAAAGGGGTTCAGGGACGGCAGAGTCCACCTCGGGGGGTCCGTTTGTTTGGGCTGAGCATAATGTAACGCTGGTGCTCCCACGCACAAGCCAAGAAAAGGAGGGGTCCCAGTACCGAGGTTGGGAAGCGCAGGAGACACGAGATAGGAGAAAGTTGTCATGCAGCTGGGGAGCTGTGCACGGGCGCATCCGGAAGAGTGGAGCCAGGCTCCGTGGCACAGCTGAGCTAGCTGCACGTGCGAGCATGCTCTGTTAGCAGAGCGGAGACGCGCGCACTCAGGCACCAGCGCAGGGTGTGGGATGCCACTGGTAAAAAGAGAAGGTAGAGCAGAGTCAAGAGCACAAGGTTGCAATGGTTGGTTGCTTCCTGGAGGATGTCCAGCCTCCTTAAAGGCATAGTGCCAGTAACTGAAGAGAAAAGCAATACTAAATTCAAAGTAAGGGTTCTTTAGTTAAATGCTTTGGCCAAAGTATTGTAAGCCTGCTACCACGTCAAGGTAAACCCTAATCAGCAGGTCCTACACTACCCGCACGATAAACTAACCTTAGTAATAGAAAGAGGAAAGTCCCAGTCTTCCAGAAAAGCCCAAAGGAGGGCAAGTAGATAATGTCCTTTTGTCAGGATGGAATGTGTAAGAGGTGTTTTCTACCCTCTACTGATGTCTATTTTTGATTAAATAAAGCTTTTTTCTTTTACTAATTGCGCTTGGATTGTTTATGGAGAGCAGTGACCGCCCAGACTCTGTTTTTCCTTTTCTGCTTTTACCTTCGCCGGGTTCATGGTGAGCCCCTTGTTAGAGATAATATACCCCAGAAAAGTTGTGGACGCTTGATGGAAGAAGCACTTCTCCAGTTTCGCGTACAGATGATTCTTCCGAAGTCGGAGAAGTACCTGTCTGACATGAGAAACATGCTCCTGTTCAGACTTAGAAAAAATCAATATATCGTCCAAATACACGACCACAAACCGGTTGAAAAGATCCCTGAATACCTCGTTCACGAAGTCCTGGAAGACGGCCGGGGCATTACAGAGTTCAAAGGGCATGACGAGATACTTGTAGTGACCATCATGAGTATTGAAGGCCGTCTTCCATTCATCGCCCTGGCAAATCCTTACCAAGTTGTAGGCCCCCTGGAGATCCAATTTAGTAAAGATATTGGCCCCCTGTAGGTGGTCGAAGAGTTCTGGAATCAGCGGCAGAGGATAACGGTTCTTAATGGTAATTTTATTAAGACCCCTATAGTCAATACAGGGTCTTAGCGATCCGCCCTTTTTTCTTTACGAAGAAGAAACCTGCACCGGCTCACGACGAGGATTTATGGATAAAGCCCTTTTGCAAATTTTCGTGAATATAGTCTCTCATGGCTTTCATCTCCGGAAGTGACAGAGGATAGGACGCAACCCTAGGGGGTACCGAGCCGGGCAATAAGTCAATCGGACAGTCAAATGGACGATGTGGCGGCAAGACCTCAGACCTGTCTTTGTCAAAAAATATCACAGAATTCAGCATAGATCTCCGGCAGACTTGTCCCTACCTCCTTGGGAGTAGTGGCTCCACAGATGCTGTTGGAAGAGACTGAACAGTTCCTGAGACAGAACGGGCTCCATTGGACCAGATTTTTGCATGCTGTCACGGTAGTGCTGCCCGCAGACCAGACCCATCCCTGAACAGCGGTGGGACGTTAGTAACACGCACCCGCAGCAGAGGAAGCGTGTCCGGAGTGTGGTAGTTTACGTAGACAGGCCAGGAGACTTAGTATGGTATTTGTCACGCTGTGCCCACCCCAAACTAGACGAGACCCTCGGTACTGAGGTGGGAAAAGAGTAAACACCCCCGACAGGCACAGGAATCTGCTCTGGAGTGTGCGTAGTTGCTTGCGCCGGGTCAGGAGCAGGGAGGGTAGAGGAGTAGTGAATACTTGCCGAGTTAAGAGTAATAGAAGTACGGAACGTTGGAGGTACTAGTCGCTGGGGTCGGTGCTGGAGAAGGTAGAATAGTCGAGGTCCAAGAGCCGAGTTCAGGTTGGAGAGTTACGGAGGGTCAAGGGTAGCCAAGGTCGGGGGTTCCAGAGAAGCGGTGGTCCAAAGGCAAGCCAAGGTCGGTACACAGGAGATCAAACAAGACAAGGCAGGATATCTAAGAGACAATAGAGATAAGCACAAGCACAGGAGCAGGAAGCTTATGGTCAGCCAATGTGCCAGTGGTACTGCTGAGCCTAAATAGGTGAGACAGCCCAATAGGAGCAAGAGGCGGAACTGGGTCGTGTTCGTGCGGAGCCTGTGATAGGCTATGTTAAGGATGCCAGGTGAGAGTGCTATCAATGGCCTCTAGTCCCACTGGGAACTTCTTGTGAACGAGCGAAATCTAGTTTCTCTCGGCAAAGCTTTGGTCGACAAAATTACCTCTAGAGCCGGAATCTATGGAGGCCACTGTGGACACGAGAAAACCCTCCCCAGAGAGGGTAACCAGGAGCAGAATCCTTGTGAGAGGCCTTATAGCGATAGGGGATAAGGAGAACGTCCCCAACGTGACCCCCCTGGACTGCCCTGGGGTTTTAGAACCCTCCGCCTTCTGTGGGCAAGGAAGAGCCTGGTGCCACGGGCTGGCGCAGTACAGACACAGGCCAGTGTCTCGTTAGTCGACAGCTTATAGCCTCCCAAGTGCATGGGTATGTGGCTCTGGGGGTGAAGAGGTTCTGGTGGATGCTCCTGCGGAGGCGAGACTCCTGGGGCGAACAGTAGACATTGGGCTCTCTCGGACCCCCTCTCTTGCAGCCGTTGGTTGATGCGAATGCAGATCGCGATCAATTCCTCGAGATCAGTCGGACGCTCCTGCGTGGTGAGTTTGTCCTTCAATGACTCAGAGAGGCCATGGCAGAAGGCGCCCACCAGGGACTCATCATTCTATCCTGTCTCTGCAGCCACGGTCCGAAACTCGAGGGCATACTTGGCGACCAACCGGGTTCCCTGGGCGATATGGAAAAGGGAAGATGCTTCCATCACCTTGCGTCCGGGCGTGTCGAACACTCTGCGGAACTCCCGAGTGAAGAGTCCGATGTCTTGAGTGAGGTCCGGTCTCACATGTTCCCCGATGGGGGAGGCCCAGGCCAGGGCGTCGTCGGTGAGCAACGGAGTGAAATACGCCACTTGGGATTTAGGAAATGGGAAACGAGAAGGCGTAACCTCGAACTGAATAAAACACTGGTTGAGGAACCCACGGCAACTGTGCTGGTCCCCTGCATAACGGCGGGGCGTAGGAAGTCGAGGTACAGCCGGCAATGACAGCGGGTCTGCTATGAGTCCAGTCGTGGTACGAACCAGGGAAGGGACCGCTGTGGTTGGAGCGGGTGCTTGTTCTGTAAGAAGGCGGAGGCTCTCCTGTAACATGAGCATGCGCCGGTCGTTGTGCTCGAGGTATTGTTCAAGTTTGGAAAATATGTTGGCGTGCGTGCTCAAGACTCGCCCCACCTGTGCTCACCACAAACTAGACGGAACCGTGTGGCCGAGGTGGGGATTTGAGAAAACACCAACCCGAAGCCGCAAGGGCGCCTCTTGATTGCAGATTGGTCAGGGTAGCCGAGTCGGGGTTGGAGAAGTTACGGATCGCTGCGGGTACTTAGCCAAGGTCGTTGTTGGAGAGGTACTGTGACACTCGTGCTGCCCCCAAACCTGACAGGACCCCGGTACTGAGGTGGAACGGAAGGATACCACGCACCCACAGCAGCGGTGGCATGCCCGGAGTGTGGTATAGAGCGAAGCTGGACCGGGGGCAAGGAAGAGGGTTAGTCAGGTACTTGCTGAATCCAGAGTAGAAGAAGGTAGAGTGGTTGTGTCCGTAAGCCAAAAGTCTGGGAGTAGAGACAGCTGCGTAATCGAATGTCCATTTGCCTGGTCCGAGGATTAGAGAAGACAGCGTAGGCGAATGTCCAATTGCCAAGTCTGAGGGGTAGAGAAGACAGCGTAGTCGAATGTCCATTTGCCAAGTTCAAGATCCAGAGGAGGTTTGCAGACAATCCAAGGTCAGGAACTCAGGGGCTGAAAAAACAAGAGCTATCCCCCGAGTGCCGTGCACAAGCTGCACGGGTTCTCGCGCGCCCTGTAAGGCAGATGGGCTGGCGCGCGCGACCCGGAAGAAGAGGAGAGGCAGTGTGGAAGATGCCCACGCCAGTGGGGAAATGACGGGGATCCAGGGCAGCCGCGGTGCCTGTTGTGGCAGCAGGTAAAGGAGCGCCGTGGCCCGAGGACCCTTACAGTACCCCACCCCCCCTCGAGGATCGAACTCCGGAGATAACTTCAGAGTAGGCGTCTTCAATCTGATATTTTTTGAAGAGAGCCAAACCTTATCTCCAGGTTTATACTTATGTGCCTCCTGACGAAGACGATCTACCTGTCTCTTCTGCCTCTAGGCCGAATCCCATAATACCCCTTGAATCCTCTTCCATGATCCCTGAAGAGTGGCAATCATAGAATCAGCAGCAGGAACTCCTGAAGTGGGTGTGGGAATAGGGAGCTGATTAGGATGATATCCATAATTTATAAAGAACAGCGACTCCTGTGTGGATTCATTCCTGAGGGAGTTGATGGCGAATTCTGCCCATGGGACTAATTCTGCCCAATTATCCTTAGTCAGAAGAAAAACATCGTAAATATTGTTCCAGGGATTGATTCATGCGCTTGGTTTGGCCATTGGTTTGAGGGTGATACCCAGATGAAAAAAGAAGGGAAATACCTAGACTCTGAGAAAAAGCGTGCCAACATTTCGAGACAAATTGAGTACCACGATCAGAAACAATAGAAAGTGGAATACCATGGGTACAAAAAATCTCTTTCAAAAAAATATCAGCCAGTGTGGCAGATTATGGTAACCCCTTGAGGGGAATAAAATGGACCTGCTTGGAAAACCTGTCAATAAGCTACCTACCATACTTCTGACAAAGAAAGGAGTGAACACGGCAGTCTGCCACCTAAAGAACTTCTAGTCTTTGAAACCCTTAAAAGGACATTCTCCACCGCCCCCATCCTACGCCACCCAGATCTCAGGCTTCCCTTTACCCTAGAGGCTGACGCTTCGGATATCGGTGCTGGCGCCATCCTTTATCAAAGGCAATCCCCACAGGATAAGCTCCATCCCTGTGGGTTTTTCTCCAAAAAAAATTCTCCAGCACAACAAAATTATGATGTCGGCAATAGAGAACTGGCCTTTAAACTCACCCTACAGGAATGGAGACATCTCTTGGTAGGTACTGAAAACCCCATTTCAATCCTTACCGACCATAAAAACCTGTTGTATATAGAGAACGCACGCCGTCTAGGCTCCGGTGGTCTCTTTTCTTTTCTAGGTTCAATTATTTGATCTTTTTCATCCCCTGATCGAAGAATCAAAAAGTGGATGCGCTCTCACGGCAATTCATGGTCGAAGACAAATCCCAGGAGGTTCCAGAGACGATTCTACCCTCCAAATACGTCATTTCGGCCAACTCTTTCAATGTCTTGAATAAGGTTCTGGCAGCACAGGCTAATCTTTCCAGAGAACTCAAGGTGTCGGAGGGTCGTTTGTATGCTGCTCCACGCTTCCAAAGGAAGATACTAGAGTGGGGTCATTCATCCAAGTCCGCCGGTCATCCTGGTATCAAGAAGACTTCCGACCTCATCAAGCGAACCTTTTGGTGGCCCAGGATGCTGAGAGATACGGAAGTGTTTGTCAAATCCTGCCCAACTTGTGCCCAGGTCAAGACGACTCGCAGAAAACCGACAGGTCTTTTACAGCCATTACCCATTCCGGAACGCCCATGGAGCCACCTGTCAATGGATTTTATTGGAGAACTTTCCACTTCTAGAGGGATGAACACTATCCTGGTGGTCATGGATAGGTTTTCCCAGCAGGCCCATTTTATTCCCTCAAAGGGTTACCCAATTCTGCCACCTTGGCAGACGTCTTCGTCAAAGAGATTTTTCGCCTCCACGGGGTCCCACTGAACATTGTTTCTGACCGCGGCTCACAGTTTATCTCTAAGTTCTGGCGAGCCTTTGCCCATAGGATGGACATCACCCTTCACTTTTCTTCAGGGAACCACACTCAAACAAAAGGGCAGACTGAGAGAACAAACAAAACACTGACGCAATACCTGCGCTGCTTTGTCTCCAATAGTCAGGATAATTGAGTGGACCTCCTCCCTTGGGCAGAGTTTGCACACAACTCTTTAAAGAACATTTCCACACAGGAATCTCTGTTTTTTGTAAATTACGGCTTCCATCCAGTATGACTTCCGATTTCTTCAATCCCATCCGGGATCCCGGCAACAAACGACCATATTAAAATCCTACCGGAATCTTGCAGGAAGATCCAAAAGGTACTGGCAGAGGCGATTCGCAGACAAAAGGCACAAGTGGACCGTCACCGCTGAGAGGTGCCTGATTATAAGACAGGAGAATCTGAAATAAACGGTTTATAAGGAACTCCTGGTGGAGGCCTCTCCTATCGGCCTCTCCTGCGCCATATCCATCGCCACAGGGCTCCAAGAACGTTCCTCCCTCTCTGTCTTGGCCCCTCAGATGCATTCACATGGGCTCTTCTGCAAAGCCTGGGGAAGCAGCACTTGAGTCCAGATCTCACGGTCCCTTCCTCTGCGTCTTCCTCTTCCTCGGCTTCTTCCTCTTCCTCGGCTTCTTCCTCTTCCTCGGCTCCCTCCTCCTCCTCTTCTTGCTCCTCTTCCACCGCCTCTTCCTCCTCGGCTTTCTCTTCAGCTTCCTCCTCCTCTTCCTTCTCCTCTTCCCCCTCCTCGTCCTCCTCCTCCTCCGCTTCTTGCTCCTCTTCCTCCGCTTCTTCCTCCTCTTCTGCCACTTTGTCGTTCTCGCACTCCTCTTCATCCTCACGCACCATAGATGGTGTATAGTGCACTATGGAGCTGGAGCCGGAGCTGCCGCAGTCCCACGCTGATAGGCTGAACGGCTCCAAAGCCTTGTGATCCCCGACCTGCAGGAGACATAACGTGTGTGTAACCAGGACAGTGATGCTCTGTATCACAAGAGCTCCTCTGCCACTAATACCCCCTCCGCCACCCCAGAACCCTGTTATACCCCACTCCCAAGGCCCACAACCCTATTATCCTCCCAAGACCAATACCCCATTATACCCACCTCCCCAGACCCAGTACCCTGTTATACCCCCCCTCCCCAGGCCCAGTTCCCCGTTATACCCCCTGTGGCGAGAATGGGGTTAATCAGGCCATTAATAAAGGTATTATGCCCGGCTGATTAACCCCAACTCGGGGTTAAAAGTATCTGCATTGCCCTGATGTATTTGCTCCTGTCCCAGCCTTCTTACCCCCAGTTTGCAGCCTATTTCCTGCCTGTCATAATAGAATTACATACAAAGTGTGCTATAAGGTTTTCAGGCACAAGATGGCGTTGTGAGCGCCGAAGCTGGCGCTGATTGAAGAAGTGTGGCTGTATACGGGTGGTCTGTTTGAAGCATAGGTATCCTTTTTCAAACACGCAAGTTCAATTGAATAAGTGGCTTGCGGTTAGATTTGAAGTGGTTTTTCGACAGAATGCATCCGTACCTTGTTAGCTCACATAACATGAAAGGAGGAAAGTCTATTGCCGTGGGAATTCGGTCAATTGACGTGAGAACTAGGTGAACTTGGTATCTCACAAGAAAGCCTTTCAATTAAGTGGGATAACTCTCGAACGGAGACTGCTTCCCCTTTATACCCCTATCCCCAGGCCCAGTACCCCCTTATACCCTCTGCCCCAGTACCCGTGATAACCCCCTCCCCAGGCCCAGTACCCTGTATTACCCCCAGGTCCAGTACCCAATTATACCCACCTCCCCAGACCCCTACCCTGAAGAAGTAGCACTTTCTAGCTACGAAACGCGTAGGATTAACATATGCTGTATTAGTAGCCTTTTTAAGGTATTTTATTTGTATATTTGTATATGTATCCATGCATTTGCTGCCACCTTTCCGAGATGCCGCTCGGGTGTCTGTACTGCTAGTCACGCCCCCCCATGTGACGTAATTGTGTTTTCCCTGGTGTATCGCAATCAATTTTTCTCTACACGAATGGAGTAGCACAACGTTATATATGTGCTGTAGAGACTGATTCGCATTGACCACACACATACAGTAATGTGTCTGCCACAGCCGAGGATTTTTACATCAGCCCAACATATGGTGACCGAATACTGATGACAACAAGGAGGTGCTTCCCCCACGAGACTCCCAACCGATTTGGATGTCCTGTGTAAGCTGCCATTACCTTGAGAGGCCCAGACGCTATCTGGAGATCGTAGAGGAATACTTACCAGAGGGACCCTCATCCATCACCCATTCTGATGCCAGCTGTGTGGTAACTTTGTGTATTGTACACGTAAATGCGATTGATCTATAATTTTTATGTACGCAGAATACTTACCCTCTTTTTTTACACTAAAATGTTTTGATATACTTCACTATTTGCGTTTTGCGCTGTTTTTTGTCTTTTTTACACCATACACTGGCCCGGTACCCCGTGATACACCCCTCTCCTTGTTCAGTACCCCATTATACTCAGTCCCAGTATCCAGTTATACCTCCTCTTTGTCAGCCTCCTCCTCATCTTCTTTATCCTCCCACACTATTGATGGCATATAGTGCCCTAAGGAGCTGGAACTGGAGCTCTCAGGGTACCACGCTGACAGGCCAAACGGCTCCACCTCCGTGTGCTCCCCGACCTGCAGGAGACATAACGTCTGTGTAACCAGGACAGTGATACTCTGTATCGCAAGAGCTCGTTGCCATTTATTCCCCACTCCTCAGGCCCAGTACCCATTATACCCCCCTCCCCAGGCCCAGTACCCCTTTATACCCCCAGGCCCAGAAACCTGTTATACCCCCAAGCCCTGGCCCAATACCCCGTTATACCCCCAGACCAAGTTCCCCATTATACCACCCAGACCCAGTAGCCCGTTATCCCCCCTTCCCCAGGCCCAGTACCCCATGCTACCACCCTCCCCAGGCACAGTACCCCGTTATAAATGAGGCCCAGTACCCCGTTATATCCCCCTTCCCCAGGCCCAGAACCCCGTTAAACCCACCTCCCCAGGCCCAGCACACCTTTATACCCCCTCCCAGGACCAGTACCCTGTTATACCCCCTCCCCAGGCACAGTACCCAGTTATACTCCTTTCCCCAAACCCAGTACCCCATTATACCCCCCTCCCCAGGCCCAGTACTCCATTATACCCCCTCCCCATGCCAAGTACCCCGTTATACCGTAACGTACTATTCCATAAATAGTGTCCTGTACAACAGCTAAAAGTACTGTATGTGCAGCTGATTCACAGCTCAGTGATTCCCATTCACCTGTAAAGTGCTACTTCCACCTTCCTGTCGAGGGGTATTCTCCGCCCATGCCTGTGATACAGAGGATAGTAATGTGAGCACATGTATTCCTCACTCATAAGCATGTCCTTGCACTGTATGGGAGGTTTGACAGTTAAACCAATTGTCCACAGCACTCAAACAGCAACAATCTTCAACGCAAAGTTGCTTCGCAATGTTAGCAACTTTTCGGAGTAATAGACCCCTTCAAGGCCCGTTTCCATGTCACACTAATGGACAGTGGTACTTCCCTTTAATTAATCCTATCTAAGGAACCTGAATGGTCCATTTGACTCTCCCTTGCAGTCACATATAGGGGCCTATGCTAGTAGCCTTCATAAAGCAACTTGCTGGTTCTATTACGCTTAGGCAGGACCGCGTTCATTTGAGGTCCGGGACCCCCTGCTTCCTGAGATACAGGCCCCGTTATAGGGTGCATGTACAGTATCTCCTATGCATTTAAATGTCTCGTGTCACATGACCGGATTACATGATCGTGTCACATAACGGGGCCTGTATCTCAGGCAGCATGTCAACGCGGACCTCAAGTCAACGCGGTTCTGCTACGGAGACCTGCTCATGCACACTAGTATTAAATTTTTTATTAAAACAGCTTCATTTCCTTAGTGGCTGGTTGCAAAGGAAATGAAGGGATTCAACCTCAATAGCCTGTTTATTTGGGGCAGAGGGGGTGGATGAAGGGGGTAGTAGACCCAGGGAGGGTAAATAGGCCTACCTGGAAGGTTGCGGGAGGAGTTAACCTGCGGAACCGCTATGGTAATGAAGGGGTTAGCCAGGGCTGCTAGCACCCGCTATGAATAAACATCCATCCTTTGGGCAACTACCCCCTTCATCTAATCCCTCTATCCACAATAAACAAAAACACACAACAACCCTACTACCCACCTCCTCTACCCCCAACAACCCCCCCCCCACAGCCCCCAACACATACAGCACAGTAATGGGCAAAATTACTATTATCGAGATATGGATAATAGTGCATTTGCCCATTCTAAAACCAAAAATTAGCGTCATGACGTCACATAGCATCCGGTTGCCATGGCAACACGGTGTCATCTGATGCCGCACAGCCATGTTCACTGCAATTGGAGGGGGAATTGCAGAAGAATAACGGACAATGCCGGAGTTGCCGCCACCACACCACACTGCCACCCGCGATTGACAACCCGTAGCCCGGAGGTAAGGGCCCAAAACCCGGAGTATCCGGGTCAAACCCGGAGAGATGGCAACCCTGGCTATTATCCATATCTGGATAATAGTTATTTTGCCCATTACTGTCTGTATGTGTTGGGGGGGGGGGTTGTTGGGGGTAGAGGAGGTGGGTAGCAGGGTTGTTGTGTTTATTTTTCTTAATTGTGGGTAGAGGGATTGGGTGAAGGGGGTAGTAGCCCCAAGGATGGATGTTTAGGTCTACCGGGTGGTATCAGGAGGGGTTAACCCCTTCATTACTTTAGCGATATTAACCTCTAAGGTAATGAAGGGGCTGACTCCACCTACAACCTCCCGCAAGGCCTAAACACCCACCAAGGGCCAAACACCACCTTCACCCACCCCCGCTACCCACAATAAACCTGGCACTGGTAGTTAACCCCTTCATTGTCTTAGCGGTTAGCCGCTAAGGTAATGAAGTTGCCTGTACAGTAAATGCATTTTTCATTAATCTGATTCATGCCGGGGGCCTCCTACGGTGCTGATATTACTGTGTATTAGCTCCCGAGACCCCCGGCATCAATCCGATGAGGAAAAATTCACCGCCGCCTCAGAAACTTCTTGGCAGCTTCACGACAACTTTTTTTGGCGAAAAGATTTTGGGAGTAAATCGCCATTCTAGAGCCTCGATGTGCCTCGGGCTACTAGAATTGCACCAGTTTGAAAACTGGCGATAAGTGGCTTATCGCCGCTCACTTGTTGATTTGTTTTTGACGGCTGAAAAAATTGGCGATTCAACCCACTTATCAACACTTACTGAATTGCTGTAGGCATTTTTGGCCGATAACAGCTAAAAAGCCTCGATAAGTGGGTTATGAAGGCTACTAGCATAGGCCCCATAATCTCCTATAGTCAGTAGCAGCACACCTCCCGGAGGTCACATGAGAACAGGCCCTGAAGGAGTCTATTACTCCGAAGCATTGCCCCCCTATTATAATCACTGATTGCTGTTTGTGTTTCCATAGTTGTATAGTGTTTTCTCCCTGTGTTAGTCCTGCACTCCTCATTATGTTTCTGTACCATTTATTGGTGATTTGCTGTATAATAGATCTTTTCTTTGCATCTTTCTCTTCATGTTCTGGCATTTAGGTGGTGGATGTGCACTACATTTCTGTTGGTATATCTTATGGCTTTCAGCTAACTTATAGCAGGGGTGTGCAAACTGGGGGGTGCTAGGTTTTCCTGATGGGCGGTTGCAGAGGCCTCACGCTCTCCCCCAAGGCATTTAAATGAAATGCAGGGGATCGCGTGAGGCCAAAGTAACTCACTTACCGGGATGCAGATGCATGGTGTGACAAATGCAACGTCACGTCACATGACCCGTCACCATGGCAACACGGCAACACGGCGTCACATACCGCTGCGGGGTCTCACGGGATGTCACATGACCTGGCAGCGTCATTTGACACTAGAAAACGAGATAGGGGGACCTAGCAGGGGGGGCAGCTACAATAGTTTTCACACCCCTTCCTTATAGTATACTGCAATTTATTTTAGTGTTCCTTTACCCCGCCTCATCAGTATGCTCCTGTATGCTCTGGGTAATCACACTTGCAGCAGTTAGGCTCATTATAGCTTGTTCTTCTGTGTATAACTTACACTTATAACTATGCTGTGAGTGGTGTACTATAGATTGTGTACTGATAGCTATCGGTGTGCATTTTGGGCACTTGATGATGCATTAAGGTTGTTAGTACATATTGTATACTGGGTGTGCTGTACTTTGCACCTGTTATCATTGTACAGCTTTATTCTAGATGTGTTGTTTATTAAACTCTTTTCATTTAGAATAATAGTATTTCTTTATTTTGGGTGTCTTAGTTACCCCAGTGAGATTGTTACTGTTTGAGTGCTGTGGACAATTAGTTTAATTCTATATATTGCTGAAGGAATTAGGGATTCCTCATGTACACTGGGCACCGATTCACCTCTTTAAGATTCTTTGTTACTTGCCAAGAGGGTAGGGCTGTTTGTTTTTGTATATATATGTTAGGTTTGAGGGTGTTCATCTAAAAATCCGTGGGCCTACACAGATAAACCATTATGATGGAAACATACTCACTACAAACTGTAGCGTTATATGTGCTATACAGAAGGGGTACGTGTGTAGTGAGAATGAGGGAGCATGTGTCTTTATATAACCCTTAGTGTGTGAATCTGAGGGAGTGTGTGCTACTGTCTAATAGTTACTGTTTTTGTAAAGCATAACGAGAAGTGTGATTGTGTGTTTATATATATTTCTTGTGGTGTCTTTGTGCTTCTACAAGAGTTTCAATCTGTGGCATTTTAGTGTGATTGTGTGTGAATATAACTGATTGTGCGTTTGTATTTTTGGAGCAGGAACCTGTTAATTCTGTCTGTGTGTGTGTAAGTGGGAGAGAGTGTGCGTGTGTAAGTGGGAGAGTGTGTGCGTGTGCGTGTGCGTGTGCGTGTGTATGTATACAGGACCGAAACTCAGTGCTGATATTGTCTCTCATGCTGTGCCAATATATTCTCTCTGTGTGTGTATGCTTTTCAACTGGGGTTCTGCGGCCGCCAGGGTGGGAGAGCTTGGACTCTCCCATGCTGTCCCAGACCCAGCGACACCCCCACATAGCAGTGACCCGGAGCTCAGGGGCAGCAGCCGCCCAGTCACTGCTATACTTCCTCTTCCTGCCTGCTCCAGTCGGTGCCACTGAATAGAGGGAGAGAGAGGATTGGGAGCGTGCTCTCTCGCAGGGGTCTGTCTGTGTGTAAGTGTGAGAGTGTGTGTGTGTGTGTGTGTGTGCGTGTGTGTATGTGTATGTGGGCGAGTGTGGGTGCACGCGCGCAAGGAGGAGAGTGTGAGCGGGATAAGGAGTGTAAGGGGAGAGTGTGTGGGGGAGAAGGAGCATAAGGGGGAGAGTGTGAGGGGGAGAAGGAGCGTAAGGGGAAAAGGAGCGTAAGGGGGAGAAGGAGCGTAAGGGGGAGAAGGAGCGTAAGGGAGAGAGTGTGAGGGGGATAAGGAGTGTAAGGGGGAGAGTGTATGGGGGAGAGGCAGCTTAAGGAGGAAGAGGGGGAGAGTATGAGGGGGAGAAGGTGCGTGAGAAGGAGCGAGAGGGGGAGAAGGAGTGCAAGGGGGAGAAGGAGCGTAAGGGGGAGAAGGAGCGTAAGGGGGAGAGTGTGAGAGGGATAAGGAACGTAAGGGGGAGAGTGTGTGGGGGAAAGGGAGCATAAGGAGGGAGAGGGCGAGAGTGTGAGAAGGAGCATGAGGGGGAGAAGGAGAGTAAGGGGGAGAAGTATCGTAAGGGGGAGAGTGTGTGAGGGAGAGGGAGTGTAACGAGGGAGAGTGTGAGGGGAAGAGGGAGCGTAAGGAGTGAAGTGAGGGGGGAGAGAGACGCGGCAACAGACAGGGGGCGAGGGTTGGGGTTTCCCAGTATTTCAAATTCACTTGTGAGCACATTCACATATCTTAGACAGGTCTGCAACCCCTGCCTTTCAACCATTATCACCTAGCATACAGTGCTTCCACCGCAGCAAGGGATTCTGGGAAATAACATGCAAATGAGCATATATATATAGAAAAGAGAAGACAGTTGGCACACTACTGACCAGGCAAAAACAGATGCTTATCCCATATGAATAGAACAAAAAGTATATTTACTAGATTGGGGTCCAGAAAAAAAAGAGACAGCACACTGCATTTAGTCTTCAGACAAAAAACTGTATTGAATCACAGGGCACGGCAACCAACGTTTCGGTCACCCAGAGGGACAACCCTGATGAAGGTCCCTCTGGGTGACCGAAACGTTGGTTGCAGTGCCCTGTGATTCAATACAGTTTTTTGTCTGAAGGCTACATTCAGTGTGCTGTCTCTTTTTTTGCTGGACCCCAATCTGGTAAATATATATATAATATAAAAGATAAAGAAAAAGCGCCCAATCCTTGTATAAAATCAGATATAAAAGGTTTAATATTCCATGGACAGACAAATGCACACTCACACTTTGTCAATAAAATAAAGGCATGTTATGGGACCACACATAGAAAAAACAACAAAACAGGTAGCGCTAACCGATATGTAATTAATAAAATATGTTGATATATAACACCTTATGTATGGACCAATATTCAAACGTAAGGGGCTGCCTAGTGATACAACACACTGACCCCCTGGTCAGAACAAGTACATGGAAAGGGAATATGTATCTGAAGGCGCCTGTAAGAACAATGATATATAAAAAGACGCCTGTATGAACATATATATAATATTAAAACTGGTTTAGTTACACACAGTGTGTCGAATCATTTTCTTCAAGTGCACAGTCAGGATCCTAAAGGTTTAAAATGTATCGCAATAGAAAGTATTACTCCACATTGGAGAGGAGGAAATGCTGTGAGCCTGTTGGGGAGGAGAGAATCCTTTTGGATTTACGAATTACGTACCCTATCCCCACTAGGCCTAAACGTGGACTTCGATTTGAAGGCTTTCCTGGTTGGATAGTCCTGCACTGCATCAATACATCCCACTTACATGGTATCCATTTTTTGCAATTTGTCCACATTTTTTAAGAACCCATTGCTATTGAATATTTGTCAGACAATATTCTATACATACATAATACCAAGCCTATTATAGTGTATGCATTTCCTGTATTTTCTCTTTTAACCATTTATTGTATGTACAACACCAAGTACTCTCACTTTCATTATAGAGAAAACTCACTAATGTCACTTTATTTTCACATCCAGTTTTTTAGTGTTTTTATTTCTTAGTTCATATATTATTCACACATATAGTGTTTATATGCACTGTTTATTTATTTATTTATAGTTAACACACATATTTGCAGTTTGCTTATTACTTTAAGTGGTCACATCATATTAATCCACACACTTAAGTCACCACACTTTATGTCATATCCACATTATTATTATGTTGTTTTGTATTAGCTAGTTATGTATTAGTTATTTGTATGTCTTGTTTGTGATTCAGCTGAGTCCACAGACCGCAGCAGCACAATTAAATATTGACATGAACTATCTCATTGCGCATGTGTCTGAGCACACTATATTGACTAAGAACTACCTCATTTGCCCGTATGCGCATGTGCACAAGTCTGCAGGTGAAAATAATTCAATTAATTACGGACGCTCTATTTAAGGGACCTTCATGGACTTTTATAATCATATACCCCTGAGGAAGAAAGCGGATAGCTTTCGAAACGCGTAGGGTGGCGGATTTAACACTTCTGCATCTCTGTGTTTGGTGATTTCCCTCCACGACATAGACGAATCAGTGTTTGTTGCTATTCAGATAGTTGGTCGCTTGTGAAAGTGTGTCGAATCTGCTGCTGCTGACCTGGACTAGCTGTACGTCCCCTCCAGTGTGCTGCGTGAGATCATCTGCCCACACGCTGGCTGGCGTGCACACATCCACGGAGACGCCCAGGAGCAGGGAGCAGCTAACATCACCGAGAAGGGATACTCTCTAATATATCCACTGCCTGCTTACATCTTCCATCTGGTGAGTGGGCATTGCATCTGAATCCACCGGTGCTGCAGTGTGTCAAAATAATCTTTTATTGTCCATATTATTTTATATGTCTATATGCTATATGAATTGTGTTATTAAATGTTTTTATCCTAATTTTTCACCTATCTGTCCTCTCAGCTGATCTATGTTGTCTTAAGTGTTGTTTGTCTTCTCACCCAACAGTATTATACTATGTGTTGTGCTTTCTCTTTTTTAAGCACACCCTGAGGAGCCATTTCCTGATTGTCCCAACAGGCTTGGTTTTTATATCCTTTTTATATATCATTGTTCTTATAGGCGCCATCAGATACATATTCCCTTTCCATGTTATGGGACCAGCCCATGCACCAGATGGACGTGAGACTTCACAGCCGTCCTCCGTTTGAATGCGGTTGAAATCACTGCAAATGGATGTTGCTGCTGCTGTAGTCACCGAAAATATCTTTTTCCTTCAAACCGGAACGCCTCTGGTCAGTACAGCCGCCATTAACCTCTCACCAATCAGGGACCAGGGAAATCCTTCACTGACGTCCTCACTCTGGTGTCTGGACTGCTCGACCACCGTAGTTCCTATGCTACGTGACCCTACGCGTTTCATCCGTCTCAGCGGATTTCATCAGGGGATGAACTCCAATTGAATTGAATCACCATAAAGAACATTGGTGTCAGGGAACAGAAATTAGCCAAGTCTTCTTCGGGGATAAAGAACAACCAACTACAGACTTCTGTATACCGGAAACCTACAGACAGAGCCAGCTATTTGAGGGACAACAGCTTCCACCCGACACACACCAAACATGCAACCATCTACAGTCAAGCCATACGCTGCAACCGGATATGCTCCGACACAGCAGACAGAGACCAGCGGATTAAAGACTTGAGATCAGATTTTATAAACCGTGGATATAACCACAGAATTGTAGACCAGCAAATTCACAAAGCCACCAGAATACCAAGAAGTGATCTCCTTGAATACAAACAGAAGGAGACAACCGACAGGGTACCTTTGGTGGTCACATATAACCCACACCTAGGAGCCCTACGCAAGATCGCCAGGGAACTACAACCCATCCTCCAGGAAGATACAAGACTGCAACAGGTCTTCCCTGAAGCACCCTTATTATCATATAGACAACCTCATAATCTCAAGAATATTATGGTGAGGAGTAAAGTATTCAGCAGTACAACTGAATGCGGGACGAAACCATGCCAGGACCTAAGATGCAAAACCTGCGCAATGCTCTACACAGCAGACACAATACAAATACCACAGCTGCTACTACATAGGTGAGACGGGGCAGGGGCTAAACAAGAGAATGAACCTGCATCGCCACAGCATCACACGCGGAACAAGAGACAGTCCTGTCGGCGAACATTTCTCTGACTCTGGCCATAAGATGAACGATCTGAGGGTTGCCATACTCAAAGGTAATCTTAAAACACTGAAAGAGAGACGGTTGCATGAATACAAATTTATGCAACTGTTCGGGACACTTAACGATGGCCTAAACAGAGATCAAAATTTTATGAGTCATTACTGACACAAGTGAACTCTCTTCCCATGAGTGCTAAAGACCATTTCTGTACATACTGTGCTATATGCATGCACACACAGCTGTCTCTTACATAAACCAATACTCCTTGTTTTTCCATCCCTATACACCAATAGAGACGACATAGTATCCACACACACTTTTAGTTATGCTACTATGTCTCACATTTCCACACCTACCCACACCATTTATATTAACTCCCACTCCACACACCCCTTTTGTAAAGCACTGTATACACTGTGGGCTCTCCATTCATTTATATTCACACAGATACACACACACACACACTCTTACATCACTTACTTTCAGGAACCATTTAACACCTCTAGCCATAAATGTCATCCACACCGGGGGAAGGACAAGCACAGATAACATTCCAAGAGACACTGTTTTTAAGTACTGTATACCATTTGCTTGCTTCATTCATTGTAATATCGCTGGAAGAAGAGATAGTGTATCTCGAAAGCTCGCACAAATAAAAGCATTTTGTTAGCCACAGAACGGTATCATCTATTTATTTTTTGATTATTGAAGCTTGGCTAACACGGTACTGATACCTCTATATATATATATATATATATATATATATATATATATATATATATAAAACCATCCAGCAGGGCAGCGGAACAGCAAAGAGAGGTAAGTGTACAAAGAATTGTATTGTAACAGACACAAAAATCCAATGTTTCGATCCCAGAGAGGATTTTCTTCCTGGGGTGCGCCTCTCCCTGCTGTTCCACTGTCCTGCTGGATGGTAACGTACTCTTTACATTATTTATGGGACTAGCACCAGGCTTATTTGGATTACAATGTTGGAGTGCTCTCTGTTTTCCTTACCCATATTATATATATTATATATTTATATATATATTTATATTTCCATTTGCTATATGCTTTGCTGTGGAGGGTTTTTGTCACTTTTTTTACCCACCATAACTTAACTAAGTATATATATATATATATATATATTAAATATATATATATATATACACACATACAGAAGCACGCGGATGCACAGATACGCACACAATCAAATACACACAGACACACACACAGACATACAGTCATGCACACAGATACACATACACACACATACTGTACAGAAATATATATATATATACACACACATACACAGACATACACACATATACACATACACACCTACATTTTTAGGATTGTAGCAGTGAGAGACGGAGCAGACACAGAGATACAGTGTCACATGAAAACAAACACACAAGATACACTCAAAAGGAATATGAAAAGTAACAGATCTAGTATAACAAGTGACAGACATACGCAGGGTTAATAAGAAAAGAGACAGTCGGATACACACAGAGAAGTGATCATATGGATAACCTGTATCGGTGACAGACTTCAGGAGAAGTTCCAATAAAAGCCAGACACACTCCGGGTAACAACGTTTTATTTAAACACCTGAAATCTTGACCCTCCGCCTGCAGTTTGGGAAAGGCAGAGGTTTTGGGATCTGTCTGTGTGGGGTTTGCTGTGACTGGGGAGACCCCTAAATGTTCCTTTGTGTGACCCCTAAATGTTCTCTCTGTGTCTGGGAAGACCCCTAAATGTTCCCCAGTGTCTGTGAAGACCCCTAAATGTTTCCCAGTGTCTGTGAAGACCCCTAAATGTTCCCCAGTGTCTGTGAAGACCCCTAAATGTTCCCCAGTGTTGCTCACTTCAAAATAACCCAGAAAAGTAGCCTTGAGCCCTCGGTGACAGGGCGCTGTGCCCAGAGGGACTAGGCTCCCCTTACCTGTGAGTGTGGACTGCATCCCCCCTGGCCTCTCCCCCCCTCTGGCAGCAGGGCTGACGTGGCAGGGGTAAGGGCCAGGGAGGTTAGAAATAGAGAGGCAGGGGCACGGGGTCAGTCTGCACCCGGGCATGAGATTCCGCCCACTCTGCCCTTTAATGTGAATACTGTTACATATGTTGGTTGTACGTGTTTAAAATAAAAAAAGGAATAAATAAATAACTAGAATTTATACTGAGTTTGTGTTAGTAACTCCCTTAACTTCTCCAACAGCTGATGAGTTCCCCTTTGGCGCTTAACGTGTTAGAAACACATGTCACTATTTCTCTGCATTAATTTGCAGGTCATTGGAAGAGCTTCTATGACCAGAGCCGCAGACAGGTTTCCTGGGGCCCAGGACTAGAGCTTCCACCGGGCCCCCAACCACGTGTTGGCGACATTGCGAGAACCCCCTCCCCCCGTTTTCTCTTACACTGCCCCCTTCTCACACACCACCTCGCTCTCACCCCCCTCTTACACTCCCACTGTCACTCTTTCCTTTTCATAACCCCAGGCCCAGTACCCCATTACACCCACCTCCCCAGACCCAGTACCCTGTCATATCCCCAAGCCCAGTTCCCCATTATACCCGTATCCCAAAGCCCAGTACCCCCTTATACCCCCTGCCCCAGAACCCATGATACCCCCCTCCCCAGGCCCAGTACCCCGTTATACCCCCTGCCAAGACTCAGTACCCTGTAATACCCCCAAATCCAGTACCCAGTTATACCCACCTCCCCTGATCCAGTACCAGTTATACCCCATACACTGGCCCAGTACCCCGTGATACACCCCTCTCTTGGTTCAGTACCCCGTTATACCCAGTCCCAGTACCCAGTTATACCTCCTCTTTGTCAGCCTCCTCACACTTCTCATCTTCTTCATCCTCCCACACTATTGAGCTGGAACTGGAGCTCTCAGGGTACCAAGCTGACAGGCCAATCGGCTTCACCTCCGTGCGCTCCCCGACCTGCAGGAGACATAACGTGTGTGTAACCAGGACAGTGATACTCTGTATCGCAAGAGCTCCTGTGACACTTATACCCCACTCCTCAGGCCAAGTACCCTGTTATACCGTAACGTACTATTCTATAAATAGTGTCCTGTACAACAGCTAAAAGTACTATATGTGCGGCTGATTCACAGCTCAGTGATTCCCATTTACCTGTAAAGTGCTACTTCCACGTTCCTGTTGAGGGGTATTCTCCGCCCATGCCTGTGATACAGAGGATAGTAATGTGAGCACATGTATTCCTCACTCATAAGCATGTCCTGGTGCTGTATGGGAGGTTTGACGGTTAAACCAATTGTCCACACCACTCAAACAGTAACAATCTTTGCAACGCAACGTTGCTTCGTAATGTTAGCAACGTTTCGGAGTAATAGACCCCTTCAAGGCCCGTTTCCATGTCACACTAATGGACAGTGGTACTTCCCTTTAATTAATCCTATCTAAGGAACCTGAATGGTCCGTTTGACTCTCCCTTGCAGTCACATATAGGGGCCTATGCTAGTAGCCTTAATAAAGCAATTCGCTTGTTCTATTACGCCGGAGCAGAACCGCGTACATTTGAGGTCCGGGACCCCCTGCTTCCTGAGATACAGGCCCCGTTATAGGGTGCATGTATCTCCTATGCATTTAAATGTCTCGTGTCACATGACCATGGGATTTAAATGCATAGGAGATACCGGCACCCCATAACGGGGCCTGTATCTCAGGCAGCAAGGGTTCCCGGAGCTCAAGTCAACGCAGTTCTGCTCCGGAGACCTCCTGCTCACGTGCACTAGTATTACATTTTTTATTAAAACAGCTTCATTTCCTTAGTGGCTAGCTGCAAAGGAAATGAAGGAATTCAACCTCAATAGCCGGTTTATTGAGGGCAGAGGGGGTGGATGAAGGGGGTAGTAGCCCCAGGGAGGGTAATTAAGCCTGCCTGGAAGGTTGCGGGAGGAGTTAACTTGCGGAACCGCTATGGTAATGAAGGGGTTAACCAGTGCTGCTAGCACCCGCTAGGACTAAACATCCATCCTTGGGGGAACTACCCCCTTCATCTAATCCCTCTACCCACAATAAAGAAAAACACACAACAACCCTACTACCCACCTCCTCTACCCCCAACAACCCCCCCACCCCCGCCCTCAACACATACAGCACAGTAATGGGCAAAATTACTATTATCGAGATATGGATAATAGTGCATTTGCCCATTCTGTGTGTAAGTGTGAGAGTGTGTGTGTGCGTGTGTGTATGTGTAAGTGGGCGAGTGTGGGTGCACACGTGCAAGGAAGAGAGTGTGAGCAGGATAAGGAGTGTAAGGGGAGAGTGTGTGGGGGAGAAGGAGCATAAGGGGGAGAGTCTGAGGGGGAGAAGGAGCGTAAGGGGGAGAAGGAGCGTAAGGGGGAGAGTGTGAATGGGATAAGGAGTGTAAGGGGGAGAGTGTATGGGGGAGAGGCAGCTTAAGGAGGAAGAGGGGGGAGTATGAGGGGGAGAAGGTGCGTGAGAAGGAGCGAGAGGGGGAGAAGGAGTGCAAGGGGAGAAGGAGCGTAAGGGGGAGAAGGAGCTTAAGGGGGAGAGTGTGAGAGGGAGAAGGAGCGTAAGGGGGATAGTGTGTGGGGGAGAGGGAGCGTAAGGAGGGAGAGTGCGAGAGTGTGAGAAGGAGCGTGAGGGGGAGAAGGAGAGTAAGGGGGAGAGTGTGTGGGGGGAGGGAGTGTAAGGAGGGAGAGTGTGAGGGGAAGAGGGAGCGTAAGGAGTGAAGTGAGGGGGGAGAGAGACGCGGCGACAGACAGGGGGCGAGGGTTGGGGTTCCCAAGTATTTCAAATTCACTTGTGAGCACATTCACATGTCTTAGACAGGTCTGCAACCCCTGCCTTTCAACCATTATCACCTAGCATACAGTGCTTCCACCGCAGCCAGGGATTCTGGGAAATAACATGCAAATGAGCATATATATATAGAAAAGAGAAGACAGTTGGCACACTACTGACCAGGCAAAAACAGATGCTTATCCCATATGAATAGAACAAAAAGTATATTTACTAGATTGGGGTCCAGCAAAAAAAGAGACAGCACACTGCATTTAGTCTTCAGACAAAAAACTGTATTGAATCACAGGGCACGTCAACCAACGTTTCGGTCACCCAGAGGGACAACCCTCATGAAGGTCCCTCTGGGTGACCGAAACATTGGTTGCAGTGCCCTGTGATTCAATACAGTTTTTTGTCTGAAGGCTACATTCAGTGTGCTGTCTCTTTTTTTGCTGGACCCCAATCTGGTAAATATATATATATATATATATATATATATATATATATATATATATATCTAAAAGATAAAGAAAAAGCGCCCGATCCTTGTATAAAATCAGATATAAAAGGTTTAATATTCCATGGACAGACAAATGCACACTCACACTTTGTCAATAAAATAAAGGCATGTTATGGGACCAGCCCATGCACCAGATGGACGTGAGACTTCACAGCCGTCCTCCGTTTGAATGCGGTTGAAATCACTGCAAATGGATGTTGCTGCTGCTGTAGTCACCTAAAAGATCTTTTTCCTTCAAACCGGAACGCCTCTGGTCAGTACGGTCGCCATTAACCTCTCACCAATGAGGGACCAGGGAAATCCTTCACTGACATCCTCACTCTGGTGTCTGGACTGCTCGACCACCGTAGTTCCTATGCCACGTGACCCTACGCGTTTCATCCGTCTCAGCGGATTTCATCAGGGGATGAACTCCAATTGAATTGAATTGAATCACCATAAAGAACATTGGTGTCAGGGAACAGAAATTAGCCAAGTCTTCTTCGGGGATAAAGAACAACCAACTACAGACTTCTGTATACCGCAAACCTACAGATAGAGCCAGCTATTTGAGGGACAACAGCTTCCACCCGACACACACCAAACATGCAACCATCTACAGTCAAGCCATACGCTACAACCGGATACGCTCCGACACAGCAGACAGAGACCAGCGGATTAAAGCCTTGAGATCAGATTTTATAAACCATGGATATAACCACAGAATTGTAGACCAGCAAATTCACAAAGCCACCAGAATACCAAGAAGTGATCTCCTTGAATACAAACAGAAGGAGACAAGCGACAGGGTACCTTTGGTGGTCACATATATCTCACACCTAGTAGCCCTACGCAAGATCGCCAGGGAACTACAACCCATCCTCCAGGAAGATACAAGACTGCAACAGGTCTTCCCTGAAGCAACCTTATTATCATACAGACAACCTCATAATCTCAAGAATATTATGGTGAGGAGTAAAGTATTCAGCAGTACAACTGAATGCGGGACGAAACCATGCCAGGACCCAAGATGCAAAACCTGCGCAATGCTCTACACAGCGGACACAATACAAATACCACACAGGAATCGGGAATACAAAATTAGAGGAAGGTTCACCTGTTCCTGCAGCAATGTCGTGTACCTCATCATGTGCATGAAATGCCCAGGGGGCTGCTACTACATAGGTGAGACGGGGCAGGGGCTAAACAAGAGAATGAACCTGCATCGCCACAGCATCACACGCGGAACAAGAGACAGTCCTGTCGGCGGACATTTCTCTGACTCTGGCCATAAGATGAACGATCTGAGGGTTGCCATACTGAAAGGTAATCTTAAAACACCGAAAGAGAGACGGTTGCATGAATACAAATTTATGCAACTGTTCGGGGCACTTAACGATGGCCTAAACAGAGATCGAAATTTTATGAGTCATTACTGACACAAGTGAACTCTCTTCCCATGAGTGCTAAAGACCATGTCTGCACATACTGTGCTATATGTATGCACACACAGCTGTCTCTCACACATACTAATACTCCTTGTTTTTCCATCCCTATACACCAATAGAGACCACATAGTATCCACACACACTTTTAGTTATGGTACTATCTCTCACATTTCCACACAAACCCACACCATTTATATTAACTCCCACTCCACACACCCTTTTTTGTAAAGCACTGTATACACTGTGGGCTCTCCATTCATTTATATTCACACAGATACACACACACACTCTTACATCACTTACTTTCAGGAACCATTTAACACCTCTAGCCATAAATGTCATCCACACCGGGGGAAGGACAAGCACAGATAACATTCCAAGAGACACTGTTTTTAAGTATACCCTTTGCTTGCTTCATTCATTGTAACATCGCCGGAAAAAGAGATCAGTGTATCTCGAAAGCTCGCACAAATAAAAGCATTTTGTTAGCCACAGAACGGTATCATCTATTTATTTTTTGATTATTGAAGCTTGGCTAACACGGTACTGATACCTCTATATATATATATATATATATATATATATTTATAAAACCATCCAGCAGGGCAGCGGAACAGCAAAGAGAGGCAGCACTCAGAGGTAAGTGTACAAAGAATTGTATTGTAACAGACACAAAAATCCACTTTTTCGATCCCACAGAGGATTATCTTCCTGGGGTGCGCCTCTCCCTGCTGTTCCACTGCCCTGCTGGATGGTAACGTACTCTTTACATTATTTATGGGACTAGCACCAAGCTTATTTGGATTACAATGTTGGAGTGCTTGCTGTTTTCCTTACCCATATTATATATATATTTATATTTCCATTTGCTATATGCTTTGCTGTGGAGGGTTTTTGTCACTTTTTTTACCCACCATAACTTAACTAAGTATATATATATACATATTTTTTTTTAAATATATATATTCACACATACAGAAACACACGGACGCACAGATACGCACACAATCAAATAAACACAGACACACACACAGACATACTGTCATGCACACAGATACACATACACACACATACTGTACAGAAATATATATATATATATATATATATACACACATACACAGACATACACACAGTAACACATACACACCTACATTTTTAGGATTGTAGCAGTGAGAGACGGAGCAGACACAGAGATACAGTGTCACATGAAAACAAACACACAAGATACACTCAAAAGGAATATGAAAAGTGACAGATCTAGTATAACAAGTGACAGACATACGCAGGGTTAATAAGAAAAGAGACAGTCGGATACATACAGAGAAGTGATCATATGGATAACCTGTATCGGTGACAGACTTATGGAGAAGTTCCAATAAAAGCCAGACAAACACTCCGGGTATCAACGTTTTATTTAAACACCTGAAATCTTGACCCTCCGCCTGCAGTTTGGGAAAGGCAGAGGTTTTGGGATCTGTGTGTGTGGGGTTTACTGTGTCTGGGGAGACCCCTAAATGTTCCTTTGTGTGACCCCTAAATGTTCTCTCTGTGTCTGGGAAGACCCCTAAATGTTCCCCAGTGTCTGTGAAGACCCCTAAATGTTCCCCAGTGTCTGTGAAGACCCCTAAATGTTCCCCAGTGTTGCTCATTTCAAAATA
This sequence comes from Ascaphus truei, assembly GCF_040206685.1. Lineage (NCBI taxonomy): Eukaryota > Metazoa > Chordata > Amphibia > Anura > Ascaphidae > Ascaphus > Ascaphus truei. The sequence goes on along the minus strand of NW_027456730.1, from coordinate 1,846,622 downwards.
ACCCAGAAAAGTAGCCTTGAGCCCTCGGTGACAGGGCGCTATGCCCAGAGGGACTAGGCTCCCCTTACCTGTGAGTGTGGACTGCGTCCTCCCTGGCCTCTCCCCCCCTCTGGCAGCAGGGCTGACGTGGCAGGGGGAAGGGCCAGGGAGGTTAGAAATAGACAGAGGCAGGGGCACGGGGTCAGTCTGCACCCGGGCATGAGATTCCCGCCCACTCTGCCCTTTAATGTGAATACTGTTACATATGTTGGTTGTACGTGTTTAAAATAAAAAAAGTAATAAATAAATAACTAGAATTTATACTGACTTTGTGTTAGTAACTCCCTTAACTTCTCCAACAGCTGTTGAGTTCCCCTTTGGCGCTTAACGTGTTAGAAACACGTGTCACTATTTCTCTGCATTAATTTGCAGGTCATTGGAAGAGTTGCACAGTGACAGCAATTTGTACACTCACCATCTTCGCCCGAGCCGGCTCCTGGCTGAATACCGCCGGCTCCTCCTTTTCAGCCATTGTTTGCTCCTCCTGGCTGAATTGCGGCTGCGGTCTTATCCCCTCTCTGCCTCCGATCTGTATGAAGGACAATGCTTTTAGAGATATTCTGGGCACTTCCAACTCCCCCATCGGACCCTTCCTCTTCCTGACCTTGCAGCGCACAGTATCACCTGCTATGATGCCTCTCTGCATACCATGGTAAGTCATTCTGAACATACATGTGTCCTTTCTACATGTTACTCAGCTTCTATGACCAGGGCCGCAGACAGGTTTCCTGGGGCCCAGGACTAGGGCTTCCACCGGGCCCCCAACCACGTGTTGGCGACATTGCGAGAACCCTCTCCCCCCGTTTTCTCTTACACTGCCCCCTTCTCACACACCACCTCGCTCTCACCCCCCTCTTACACTCCCACTGTCACTCTTTCCTTTTCATAACCCCAGGCCCAGTACCCCATTACACCCACCTCCCCAGACCCAGTACCCTGTCATATCCCCAAGCCCAGTTCCCCATTATACCCCTATCCCAAAGCCCAGTACCCCCTTATACCCCCTGCCCCAGAACCCATGATACCCCCCTCCCCAGGCCCAGTACCCCGTTAAACCCCCTGCCAAGACTCAGTACCCTGTAATACCCCAAAATCCAGTACCCAGTTATACCCACCTCCCCTGATCCAGTACCAGTTATACCCCATACACTGGCCCAGTACCCCGTGATACACCCCTCTCTTGGTTCAGTACCCCGTTATACCCAGTCCCAGTACCCAGTTATACCTCCTCTTTGTCAGCCTCCTCAAACTTCTCATCTTCTTCATCCTCCCACACTATTGAGCTGGAACTGGAGCTCTCAGGGTACCAAGCTGACAGGCCAAACGGCTTCACCTCCGTGTGCTCCCCGACCTGCAGGAGACATAACATGTGTGTAACCAGGATAGTGATACTCTGTATCGCAAGAGCTCCTGTGACACTTATACCCCACTCCTCAGGCCAAGTACCCCATTATACCCCAGGTCCAGTACCCTGTTATTCCCCCTCCCCAGGCCCAGTACCCCATTATAAATGAGGCCCAGTACCCCATTATACCCCCCTTCCCCAGGCCCAGTAACCCGTTATACCCCATTTCCCAGGCCCAGTACCCCGTAATACCCCCTCCCCAGGTCCAGTACCCCATTATACCCCCTCCCCAGGCCCAGTAACCCGTTATACCCCATTTCCCAGGCCCAGTACCCCGTAATACCCCCTCCCCAGGTCCAGTACCCCATTATACTCCCTCCCCAGACCAAGTACCCTGTTATACCGTAACGTACTATTCTATAAATTGTGTCCTGTACAACAGCTAAAAGTACTATATGTGCGGCTGATTCACAGCTCAGTGATTCCCATTTACCTGTAAAGTGCTACTTCCACCTTCCTGTTGAGGGGTATTCTCCGCCCATGCCTGTGATACAGAGGATAGTAATGTGAGCACATGTATTCCTCACTCATAAGCATGTCCTGGTGCTGTATGGGAGGTTTGACGGTTAAACCAATTGTCCACACCACTCAAACAGTAACAATCTTTGCAACGCAACGTTGCTTCGTAATGTTAGCAACGTTTCGGAGTAATAGACCCCTTCAAGGCCCGTTTCCATGTCACACTAATGGACAGTGGTACTTCCCTTTAATTAATCCTATCTAAGGAACCTGAATGGTCCGTTTGACTCTCCCTTGCAGTCACATATAGGGGCCTATGCTAGTAGCCTTCATAAAGCAACTCGCTGGTTCTATTACGCCGGTCAGAACCGCGTACATTTGAGGTCCGGGACCCCCTGCTTCCTGAGATACAGGCCCCGTTATAGGGTGCATGTATCACCTATGCATTTAAATGTCTCGTGTCACATGACCGTGGGATTTAAATGCATAGGAGATACCGGCACCCCATAACGGGGCCTGTATCTCAGGCAGCATGGGTTCCCGGACCTCAAGTCAACGCAGTTCTGCTCCGGAGACCTCCTGCTCACGCGCACTAGTATTACATTTTTTATTGAAACAGCTTCATTTCCTTAGTGGCTAGCTGCTAATGCAATGAAGGAATTCAACCTCAATAGCCGGTTTATTGAGGGCAGAGGGGGTGGATGAAGGGGGTAGTAGCCCCAGGGAGGGTAATTAAGCCTGCCTGGAAGGTTGCGGGAGGAGTTAACTTGCGGAACCGCTATGGTAATGAAGGGGTTAACCAGTGCTGCTAGCACCCTCTAGGCCCAAACATCCATCCTTGGGGGAACTACCCCCTTCATCTAATCCCTCTACCCACAATAAAGAAAAACACACAACAACCCTACTACCCACCTCCTCTACCCCCAACAACCCCCCCCCCTCCCGCCCTCAACACATACAGCACAGTAATGGGCAAAATTACTATTATCGAGATATGGATAATAGTGCATTTGCCCATTCTGTGTGTTAGTGTGGGAGTGTGTGTGTGTGTGAGTGTGTGTGCGTGTGTGTATGTGTAAGTGGGCGAGTGTGGGTGCATGCGCACAAGGAGGAGAGTGTGAGGAGGAAAAGGAGCATGAGGGAGAGAGAGTGTGTGTGAGAAGGAACATAAGGGGAGAGGGTGAAGGGGAGAAGGAGTGTAAGGGGGATAGTGAGGGGGATAAGGAGCGTAAGGGGGAGAGTTTGAGGGAGAGAGTGAGGGGGAGAAGGAGTGTAAGGGGGATAGTGAGGGGGAGAATGAGCGTAAGGGGGAGAGCGTGAGGGTGAGAAGGAGCATAAAGGGGAGAGCGTGAGGGGGAGAAGGAGCGTTAGGGGGAGAGTGCGAGGGGGAGAAGTAGCGTAAGGGAGAGAGTGTGAGGGGGAGAAGGAGCGTAAGGGGGATAGTGTGAGAGGGGGAGTGAGGGAGGAGGGAGACAGGGTGACAGACAGGGGGTGAGGGTTGGAGAAGGAGTGTAAGGGGGATAGTGAGGGGGATAAGGAGCGTAAGGGGGAGAGTTTGAGGGAGAGAGTGAGAGGGAGAAGGAGCGTAAGGGGGATAGTGAGGGGGAGAATGAGCGAAAGAGGGAGAGTGTGAGGGGGAGAAGGAGCATAAAGGGGAGAGTTTGAGGGGGAGAAGGTGCGTAAGGGGGAGAGTGAGGGGGAGAAGGAGCGTAAGGGAGAGAGTGTGAGGGGGAGAAGGAGCGTAAGGGGTAGAGTGTGAGGGAGACAAGGATCAAAAAGGGGAGAGTGCGAGGGGGAGAAGGAGCGTAAGGGGAGAGTGTGAGGGGGAGAATGAGCGTAAGGGGGAGAGCGTGAGGGTGAGAAGGAGCATAAAGGGGAGAGCGTGAGGGGGAGAAGGAGCGTTAGGGGGAGAGTGCGAGGGGGAGAAGGAGCGTAAGGGAGAGAGTGTGAGGGGGAGAAGGAGCGTAAGGGGGAGAGTGTGAGGGGGAGAATGAGCGTAAGGGGGAGAGCGTGAGGGTGAGAAGGAGCATAAAGGGGAGAGCGTGAGGGGGAGAAGGAGCGTTAGGGGGAGAGTGCGAGGGGGAGAAGGAGCGTAAGGGAGAGAGTGTGAGGGGGAGAAGGAGCGTAAGGGGGATAGTGTGAGAGGGGGAGTGAGGGATGAGGGAGACAGGGTGACAGACAGGGGGTGAGGGTTGGATTTCCCCAGAATTTAAAAATCATATTCTGGTGTTTCCTAACCAAAAAAAAGTTGAAAGGATAGATAGATGTGAGCACACTTATTCACACGGCATTCAGCATCCTTGTACAATATGCGTAATGTTGGGTATTGTGTGCTATTTTTCAAATATACTTTTGAAACATATATATATTACGTTGCCATCCATCAGGGCAGCGAAACAGCAAAGAGAGGCAGCACTCAGAGGTAAGTGTACAAAGAATTGTATTGTGGCAGACACAAAAATCTGACTTTCGATTCTCTCTCACTCTCTCTCTTTATATAGTATACACTGTGTGTGTGATATATATATATATATATATATATATATATATATATATACGCACAGATAAACAGATACACATGCACGCATAAATATGCGCACGCACACAGATGCACAGATAAGCGCACACACAAATACACAGACACACACACAGACACACACACAAAAGGAATATGAAAAGTGACAGATCTAGTATAACAAGTGACTGACATACGCAGGGTTAATAAGAAAAGAGACAGTCGGATACACACAGAGAAGTGATCATATGGATAACCTGTATCGGTGACAGACTTCAGGAGAAATGATATGACCCAAATTATTGAGGAACCAACCAGGAGAGGGGCAATACTGGATTTGTTCATATCAAACAATGTAGAAGTAATAACAAATATTCAAGTCCTGGGACATTTGGGTAACAGTGATCATAACATGGTCTCATTTGAAATAAATTATCAAAAAATAGATTTCTTGGGTTCAGCAAAGACCTTAAACTTTAGAAAGGCAGATTTTAATAAACTGAGGTCTAATCTAGTAGTAATACAATGGGGTGATGTTTTTGCAGGGAAAAATGTAGAAGATAAATGGGCACTCTTTAAAACATTGTTAGAAAAGCACACTTATCAGTGTATACCCTTGGGTAATAAGTATAAAAGAAATAACTCAAAACCAATGTGGCTAAATAAACAGGTAGGGGAGGAAATGGACAAGAAGAGGAAGGCGTTTAGATTCTTTAAGTCAGAAGGGACAGAGACATCGTATCAGAATTATAAGGAATGTAACAAAAATTGCAAAAGGGCAATCAAATTAGCAAAAATGGATAATGAAAAAAGGATTGCAATAGAAAGTAAGGTCAACCCTAAAAAGTTCTTTAAGTACCTTAATAACAAAAAAATGAGAAAAGAAAATATAGGACCCTTTCAGTGTGAGATGGGTAGGCAGATTATTGGAGATAAGGAAAAAACTAAGGAATTAAACAAATTCTTTGCCTCTGTGTTTACCAGGGAAGAATCAAATTCAATAGTAGTGCCGCAGGAGGAAGCCACAACCTCCACATTAATGAGCAATTGGTTAACTGAGGAAGAAGTTCATAAGCGACTTGAAAAAATGAAAGACCATGGGGCACCTGGCCCCATGGTATACAGCCAAGAGTTCTCAAGGAGTTATTTATTTATTTATTTTTGATTTATAAAAATATTTTACCAGGAAGTAATACATTGAGAGTTACCTCCCGTTTTCAAGTATGTCCTGGGCACAGAGTAAAACAAAATAATACATGGTTACAAATACAGTTACATAAATGAACAAGGTATACATTATATACAAGACATTGCATGCACAGTTAAAGAAAATATATATTATGAGCGTATGAAACAGTTACAGACCAGATTAAAGTGTGAGACAGCCTTAGATTTGAAAGAATGTAAGCTGGTGGTGGATATGAGAGTCTCTGGTAGGTTGTTCCAGTTTTGTGGTGCACGGAAGGAGAAGGAGGAACGTCCGGATACTTTGTTGAGTCTTGGTACCATGAATAGTCTTTTGGAGTCTGATCTCAGGTGATAGGTACTGCATGTGGTAGGGGTGAGGAGCTTGTTCAGGTAGCTGGGTAGCTTGCCCAGAAAGTATTTGAGGGTGAGACAGGAAAGGTGAACTTTGCGCCTAGACTCTAGTGATGACCAATCTAGTTGTTTGAGCATTTCGCAGTGATGTGTGTTGTAGTTGCATTGGAGAACAAAACGACAAATTGAATTGTAGAGGGTGTCAAGTTTGCTAAGGTGGGTTTGAGGAGCCGAGCCATATACTATGTCTCCATAGTCAATAATTGGCATTAGCATCTGCTGTGCAATACGCTTTCTGACCAGGAGACTTAGGGAGGATTTGTTCCTATAAAGTACCCCTAGTTTGGCATAGGTCTTGGTTGTCAGGGTATCAATGTGCATCCCGAATGTTAAGTGGGAGTCAAACCATAAGCCCAGGTATTTAAAATAGTTAAGCTCAGTGATATCCAAACCATTATATTTAATATTCAAGGACTCCATTTCCACAGGCTCAGTACCACAAGATTGGCGTAAAGCAGATGTGGTGCCTATATTTAAAAAGGGAGCTAGATCACAACCGGGAAAATACAGACCTGTAAGCCTGACTTCAATAGTAGGGAAACTACTTGAAGGTTTAATACGGGATAATATTCAGGAATACCTAATGGAAAACAAAATTATTAGTAATAGTCAGCATGGATTTATGAAGGATAGATCTTGCTGTCATCACTCACAGGTTTTTTACCTCCCACAACGGACACTGACTGAGCTCTATTCCAATTGCCTGATTTTGGGGCTTTCTTGTAAGTTCCCATTGCATCTGTGTGTTCCATGATGTTTGCTCACTAAATCCATTTGTTGTCCTTTCAATCCGTGCAGCAATTCTTTATTGTCCTCTCTCCATGTCCCCATTATAGTTATAGGGTTATCATAATTTCATCACACAGTGTTGCACTATCATCTGTGTGATGCTTTGTCCCTTTATGTTCACCCGGTGTACTGCGCTCCCTGACTTCTCGACACTGCAACTAGTAAAGGATCAACAAGGAAGATCCATTGAAGGTTGAGCTACAATTGAACACTGGTTGTATATTTTATTTTCTCCTTTTTTCTTTTTATTGTTGCCTCACCCTTATTGTTGGTTCACCATTGTATGTCATTTTTCCCTACCTGGAACACCCTCAGGAGTGCCTGGTGATTTCCGTGTTCTTTTATCAAACGGGCAATGGATGGAAGGGAAGTAAACATAATTATGCCATTTACAAAGCACTAGTAAGACCACACCTTGAATATGGAGTACAGTTTTGGGCACCAAATCCTAAGAAAAGACATTATGGAACTAGAGAGAGTGCAGAGAAGAGCCACCACATTAATAAAGGGGATGGACAATCTAACTTATGAGGAGAGGCTAGCTACAGATGCAGCAACGAGTATTAGAACTCTGCCTGGGTATTTTCTGGGGCAGTCTCACAGTAAATGCCTCAACATTGCCTCAATATTTCTGTGAGATTCTTAATGGCCCATAGGATTAACACAGCAGGGGGTCCCTGCAAACTGAATGGGACAGCAGGGACCCCTGCTGTGTCAATCCGATGGGCCATTAAGAATCTCACAGAAATGTTGAGGCAATTACTGTGAGACTGCCCCAGAATCTCCAAGGAATTTCTCCGGTAAGCGTTCTAATACTGGTGGCTGCATCAGTAAATTAGTTTTAGTTACATTGGAAAAGAGGCGTCTAAGAGGCGATATGATAACTATATACAGTACAAATATATTCAGGGACAATACAAGGAGCTTTCAAAAGACCTATTCATCCCACGGGCAGTACTAAGGACTCGGGGACATCCCTTAAGGTTGGAGGAAATGAAATTTCACCAGCAACAAAGGAAAGGGTTCTTTACAGTAAGGGCAGTTAAAATGTGGAATTCATTACCCATGGAGACTGTGATGGCAGATACAATAGATTTGTTCAAAAAAAGGTTAGATATCTTTTTAGATGGGAAAGGTATACAGGGATATACCAAATAAGTATACAGTACATGGGAAGGATGTTGATCCAGGGATTAATCCAATAGCCAATTCTTGGAGTCAGGAAGGAATTAATTTTTCCCCTTAATGGGGTTTTTTGTTTGCCTTCCTCTGGATCAATAAGTAAGTATAGATATAGGATAAAGTATCTGTTGTCTAAATTTAGCATAGGTTGAACTGTATGGACCTACGCCTTTTTTCAACCTCATCTACTATGTAACTATGTAAGTTACAATAAAAGCCAGACAAACACTCCGGGTATCAACGTTTTATTTAAACACCTGAAATCTTGACCCTCTGCCTGCAGTTTGGGAAAGGCAGAGGTTTTGGGATCTGTGTGTGTGGGGTTTGCTGTGTCTGGGAAGACCCCTAAATGTTCTGTGTGACCCCTAAATGTTCACTCTGTGTTTGGGAAGACCCCTAAATGTTCCCCAGTGTTGCTCGCTTCAAAATAACCCAGAAAAGTAGCCTTGAGCCCTCGGTGACAGGGCGCTATGCCCAGAGGGACTTGGCTCCCCTCACCTGTGAGTGTGGACTGCGTCCCCCCTGGCCTCTCCCCCCCTCTGGCAGCAGGGCTGACGTGGCAGGGGGAAGGGTCAGGGAGGTTAGAAATAGAGAGGCAGGGGCACGGGGTCAGTCTGCACCCGGGCATGAGGTTCCCGCCCACTCTGCCCTTTAATGTGAATACTGTTAAATATGTTGTTTGTACGTGTTTAAAATAAAAAAAGGAATAAATAAATAACTAGAATTTATACTGAGTTTGTGTTAGTAACTCCCTTAACTTCTCCGACAGCTGTTGAGTTCCCCTTTGGCGCTTAACGTGTTAGAAACACGTGTCACTATTTCTCTGCATTAATTTGCAGGTCATTGGAAGAGTTGCACAGTGACAGCAATTTGTACACTCACCATCTTCGCCCGAGGCGGCTCCTCCTTTTCAGCCATTGTTTGCTCCTCCTGGCTGAATTGCGGCTGCGGTCTTATCCCCTCTCTGCCTCCGATCTGTATGAAGGACAATGCTTTTAGAGATATTCTGGGCCCTTCCAACTCCTCCATCGGACCGTTCCTCCCCCTGACCTTGCAGCGCACAGTATTACCTGCTATGATGCCTCTCAGCATACCATGGTAACTCATTCTGAACATACATGTGTCCTTTCTACA
>NW_027456730.1:1820000-1832500 GCF_040206685.1 Ascaphus truei | reverse complement strand
GCTCATTTTCTCTACAAATGTTCAATGAGAAAGTTGAATTAAACATCTTGTGATTTTTCAAACGGGCTAAAGTGTTAAAATAAACCCTCTGGGGGGTAAGAGCTTTACCCAAGGCCGTGATCATACCAAAAGCTGCGGGCCGCGCGCTCCCTCAGGGCGATGCGCCCGCCCCAAATCTGCACTGCAGGCAGGCGGCATCGAGAGGTGACAGGGAGGCGCAGCCATGACATCACACGAGCGCTTCGCCCTCATTGGCTGAACCGCTCAGTGACGCGTCGCCCGGCAAGATCAAATTCTGAGGTCTGTTCTAAATTGGAGGGCGTGATGGTGCGGGCGGTTACTGCGCGCTCATTGTAATGCTGTAGTGTGTAAGGCCTCGTTCAGGGTGCAGGCTTCGGAGGGAGGGCGTGCTGCCGTGCGAGCTGCCGTGGGACACAAAGTATTCAAATTGAATACTGGTTGTCAGGGTAGCAGCTGCCCTGTCTCCGAAGCCCGGCGTTGACGCTGAATACAGTTTCAATAAACGAAAAAATCGTTTTTTGAAGCTGCAGCAGCGTCACTGGGACCTCGGCAGCCAATGAAATCATTCTTGAGAATGATTTCATGACTGCAACTGGGATCCCTAAGCTGCCGTCTGTAGCGCCCTCGCCGCCCCCTCAACTCCTGAAAAAGTCTGCTGGGGATGGACACACATCGCCCAGCAGACTGCCGCCCTCCCGAACGCCCTCCCTCCAACTCCTGCCTCTGGCACCCTGAACGAGGCCTTATGGCGGCGCGCGGTCCGACGCTTTAGGCATTCAGCAGAGGACGGCAACTTGTGGCCCCCGAGCCGCACGCGGCTCTTTCCGCCCCTACTCGCGTCTCTCTGCAGGTTGCCGACCCACAGCTGGTGCCTCTCCCCCTCACTATCCTGCCGGCAAACCTAATATGATCCACAGAGGGGGCCTGCTGGGAGGTGTTCGTGCCGGTGCCTGACTGGTAGAAGGGAGGTTCCCCTGACAGGCACCTCTGTGGGCACCTTTCAGCAGGCAGCTCGGCAGGCCCCCTCCACAGGCCTCTAACAGGCCCCCTCCCTCCTCCAGGGCAGCAGCTCACTCAGATCCTCTCTCCCCTATCACTGTCCCCCCTCTCTCTCATCCCCTATCCCTGTCCCCCCTCTCTCTCATCCACTATCCCTGTCCCCTCTCTCTCTCATCCACTATCCCTGTCCCCTCTCTCTCTCATCCACTATCCCTGTCCCCTCTCTCTCTCATCCACTATCCCTGTCCCCTCTCTCTCATCCACTATCCCTGTCCCCTTTCTCTCTCATCCACTATCCCTGTCCCCTCTCTCGCTCATCCACTATCCCTGTCCCCTCTCTCTCTCATCCACTAACCCTGTCCCCTCTCTCTGTCTCATCCCCTATCCCTGTCCCCCCTCTCTCTCATCCACTATCCCTGTTCCCCCTCTCTCTCATCCACTATCCCTGTCCCCTCTCTCTCTCATCCACTATCTCTGTCCCCTTTCTCTCTCTCACTCATCCCCTATCCCTGTCCCCCCTTTCTCATCCAATATCCCTACCCCCCCTCTATCTCTCATCCACTATTTCTGTTCCCCCTCTCTCTCTCATCCACTATCCCTGTCCCCCCTTTCTCATCCAATATCCATGTCCCCTCTCTATCTCTGATCCACTATTTCTGTTCCCCCTCTCTCTCTCATCCACTATCCCTGTTCCCCCTCTCCCTCTCATCCACTATCCCTGTTCCCCCTCTCTTTCTCATCCACTATCCCTGTTCCCCCTCTCTCCCTCTCATCCAATATCCCTGTCCTCCCTCTCTCCCACTATCCTTGCCTCTCTCTCTCATCCAATATCCCTGTCCCCTCTCTCCCAATATCCCTGTCCCCTCTCATCCACTATCCCTGTCCCCCCTCTCTCCCACTGCCCCCTCTCTCTCTCATCCAATATTGTGAGGATTCTGGAGTCACGCCGCTCACGGCGTGCTCCTCACTTACCTGCAGCTCCGTCTGGGTCTCCCGCGGCGCACGTGGACTCCGGAGGCAAGCCGCCGACAGCTGTTCCTCCTATGCGCGCGCGCGCACGTCTTCCTCTCTCTTCTGCTCTCGGAGCAGGGCGTGGGTCCGCGCACGCAGCCGATGGCACTGATTCACGGAGGCGCGGCCACACGGAGGCGCTCCTGCCTCTTAAAGGCACAACACCTCTTTTGATGGCCATTACCAAATACAGTCAGGCTGCTGGGCTTTATGGCTCCTCCCCTGGGACTCCTTCTGGACCTATACCTGCTGTAACCTGGCCTTTCCACACACCTCCACCTTGCTGCGCTGCTATTGGATCCTCTCTCTTATATATACCTTGCAGAGTCACTGACTCGTTGGCTGAGCATAGAACCAGTTGTTCTCACCTCTCTCTGCCTCCTTATTCTATTTCGCAGACTTCCTCGTGAACTGAACCGGCTTCCGCTACGTCTTCCTGTACCTCTGGCATCCCGAACTCGGCATATGGCTACACGACTCTCCGCACCTCTGGCATCCCGATCCTGGCTTACGGTAAACGACAACGTCCCTCTCTCTAACCCCGGACTTGGCTAACGGCCTCTCTACCTACCGTACCTCTCCTACCCCGATCCGGAATCCCAGACCACTCTTCAATCAAGACGTGCCCTCGTGGCTGTGGGTGGCGTTATTTCCTATCCCACCTCAGCACCGCGGTCCCGTCTCGTTTGTGGTGAGCACATCCTTACATTATGCTCAGCCCAACAAACATGGATCCCGCTGAGGTGGAGCGCACTTTAAACGCCCATACTGCTCTGTTTTCCAGACTAGAGACTTATTTAGACCAAGAAGATAAACGGACGGAGAAGTTGCAGCAAAGCGTCCATGCCCTTACTCTTCAGGTTCGAGCCCTCACTCAGCAACCTTCACCCATGGCAGCTCCTGTACCGGCTAGTCCTGCTCCAACACCTCCGTCTGCCCCGGAACCACGAATTCCACCTCCCAGACACTATGCGGGGGATCCCCAAGGATGCCGGGGTTTCATTAACCAATGTCTCGTCCAATTTCGGCTCTCTCCCTCTCGCTTTGTGTCTTCTGTCTCCAGGGTTGGCTACATCTACTCCCTTCTCACTGACCAGGCACTGGCGTGGGCCTCCACCATTTGGGAACAACAGGGTGCTATCACACAGGACATCGATCTCTTCGTCGAGGAATTCCGAAGAGTCTTCGATACTCCCGCACGGAGGTTAACGGCAGCTTCTGCTCTTCACCACATAACCCAGGGAGATCGTTCGGTTGCCGTGTATGCAGTGGAGTTCCGCACTCTTGCTGCTGAGACAGGTTGGAATAATGAGGCCCTATCTTCTGCATTCTGGCAAGGTCTGTCTGAAACCCTAAAGGATGAGCTTGCCGCGCGAGATCGTCCCACTAAGCTGGAGGAGTTGATCGCTCTGTCCATTCGTGTGGATCAGCGTCTGCTGGAGCGGAGATACGAGCGTTCTCATAACCGTCAACGGGTTTCAAGAACTCTTGCTCCCTCCTTCGTGGCTCTGTTACCTCCTTCCGGGGACATTCCAGAACCCATGCAGTTGGGAGGCAACAGGCTGTCTCCTGCTGAGAAACAGCGTCGGCGCAAGGCCGGTCTTTGCATGTACTGTGGCAATTCCGGTCACGCTGTACCCCAGTGTCCTCACAAACCGGGAAACGCCAGCTCCCAATGAGATCCCGGAGAGTTTCGTTGGGAATATTGACACTTTCTCCCATCGTCCAGAGCATTCTTCCCACCAGGATAATCTTGCCCATTACACTTTCTGGAGAGGGGTTTCACACTCAGGCACGAGCGTTCATTGACTCCGGTTCTGCAGGTAATTTCATTGATGAGACTTTTGCTAGACTGAATAATATCCTTTTGATCAACAGGAGGACGCCGGTAGGATTGGAGGCCATTGACGGTCGACCGCTTAAACCAGCATTTATCACGCTACAGACGGTGCCTCTTCTACTGCAGTTCGTCAACGTCCATACGGAGATCATTACCCTCGATGTAATCCACACTCCTTCTGCTGAGCTGATTTTGGGTCTTCCTTGGCTTCAACTTCATAATCCTCGCATCGACTGGACGGATCAGGAACCCATCCAGTGGGCTCCTTCTTGTGCCAAGACATGTACCCAGATTTTCCAGAGGATTGGTGGATTGTCTACCCTATCTGAGAAGATTAACTCCTTACCCTCTGTGTACTGGGAATTCCGTGATGTATTCGACAAGGCACGTTCCGAGGTTCTACCTCCGCACCGTTCTTTTGATTGTCCTATTGACCTACTTCCGGGCGCACCGCTTCCCAGGGCAAGATCCTATCCTCTCTCTCTCCCAGAGACAAGGGCCATGAACACTTACATTGCTGAGAACTTAGAGAGGGGTTTCATCAGAAAATCGTCTTCCCCGGTCGGAGCAGGCTTCTTCTTTGTCAAGAAAAAGGACGGTTCTCTCCGCCCATGCATAAACTACCGGGGTTTGAATAATATCACTCGTAAAAATCGCTACCCTCTGCCTTTGATTCCAGAACTCTTCGACCGTCTCCAGGGAGCAACTATCTTTTCTAAGCTGGATCTAAGAGGTGCCTACAATTTAGTAAGGATACGAGAGGGGGACGAGTGGAAGACTGCTTTTAACACCCATGATGGCCACTACGAATATCTGGTTATGCCGTTCGGTTTGTGCAACGCACCAGCAGTTTTCCAGGATTTTGTCAACGAGATTTTTCGGGACATTCTGAACTCATTTCTTATTGTTTACTTGGATGACATCCTCATTTTTTCTAAATCCACTCAAGAACACATCAAACATGTTCAACAAGTACTGTTACGTCTTCGGGAGAACCATCTTTTTGCGAAGCTGGAGAAATGTCAGTTCCACCTCAAATCAGTGGCATTTTTGGGTTACGTCATCTCGGACTCCGGTTTCAATATGGATCCAGAAAAACTTAAGGCTATTCTGGACTGGCCTCGTCCGACTACTCTTAGAGCCGTGCAACGCTTTTTAGGTTTTGCAAACTATTATCGACGTTTCATCCGCAATTTTTCGTCCACCGTATCTCCCATAACTGCCCTCACCAAGAAGGGTGCAGATCCTTCATCTTGGTCGGAGACCGCCATTAGGGCGTTTGATCTGCTAAAGAGGGCTTTTGTGTCTGCTCCCATCCTCACCCACCCAGATCCTAAGCTCCCATTTACCTTGGAGGTGGATGCATCGGACATTGGGGCTGGGGCTGTGCTGTCCCAGAGAACATCTCCCTTAGCCAGACTGCACCCATGTGCGTTTTTCTCGAAGAGATTTTCGTCCGCTGAACGGAATTATGATGTCGGGAATAGAGAGCTTTTGGCGATCAAGTTGGCTTTAGAGGAGTGGAGACATTTCTTAGAGGGTACTGAGACACCCATTACCATTCTGACGGATCATAAGAATCTCCTCTACCTAGAAGGGGCACGGCGTTTGAACGCTCGACAAGCCCGCTGGGCTTTGTTTTTTTCATGATTTAATTTTCTCATCTCCTTCATTCCTGGCTCCAAGAATCTAAAGGCGGACGCCCTATCGCGACAGTTCCTGGCGGAGTACAGGTCTGAAGAGCAACTTGAGTCTATTATTCCTTCTAGTTGTATCCTGTCCGCTAATTCGTTTGATATCATGGGCAAGATTCAATCCGAACAGTCACGGACTCATGAGGGACTCAAGGTTCCGGAGGGAAGACTCTACACGGCACCTCAACACCGCAAGAAGGTTCTCGAGTGGTGTCATTCCTCTAAATCAGCAGGACACCCAGGGATACGGAAGACCAACGACCTGGTTCAACGTACCTTCTGGTGGCCAGAGAGGGCTAAAGATGTGGAGGAGTTTGTCAAAGCGTGTAGTATTTGCGCTCGCAACAAGGTACCTTGGGTCAGACCTGCTGGGCTTCTGCTACCTTTACCCATTCCAGACCGTCCCTGGAACCATATTTCTATGGACTTCATTGTAGAGCTTCCAGAATCCAAAGGAAAAAATACGATTCTGGTGGTCATCGATCGTTTTTCCAAACAGTCGCACCTTGTTCCTTTGAGGGGTTTACCGAATTCCCCCAGGCTGGCTGATGTCTTCATTCAGGAGATTTTTCGTCTTCACGGAGTACCTTCTACCATTGTCTCGGATCGTGGGTCTCAATTCGTGTCGAGGTTTTGGCGTGCCTTTTCCCAGAAGTTGGGGATTTCGCTTCAGTTCTCTTCTGGGTACCATCCACAGACCAATGGGCAGACGGAGAGGGCCAACCAAAACCTGGAACAATATCTTCGATGTTTTATAACTGATACACAGGAGGACTGGGTGGATCTGCTTCCATGGGCCGAGTTTGCTTTGAACTCTCTTCGCAATGATTCTACCCAAGAATCTCCATTCTTTATAAATTTTGGATTTCATCCGTCTCGGTCACCTTTCTCTTCTCTCTCCTCAGGGGTGCCAGCAGTGGACAAGCACGTCTCTCGCCTGAAGGTCTTATGGTCCAAGATTCAGGAGAACTTAAGGGTGGCTACAGGGAGACAGAAACTCCAGGCTGATCGACTTCGACGCCAAGTGCCGGAGTTCGCCCCAGGAGACAGGGTATGGCTCTCGTCCAGGAATATCCGTTTGAAGGTTCCTACCATGAAGCTCGCTCCCAAGTTCCTCGGTCCCTTTACCATAGTTAGGAGGATTAATCCTGTGGCTTACGAGCTACGTCTTCCACCTTCTATGAAGATACCTTCGGTCTTCCATGTGTCCTTACTTAAACCAGTGTTTCGGAGTCCTCGCTTTTCCAAAAATACTTCTTCTCCACGTCCGATTATGATTCAAGGTCAACAGGAATACGAGGTGCAGTTTGTCCTGGATTCTAGAATTTCCAGAGGAGGAGTACAGTACTTGGTTCACTGGAGGGGGTTCGGACCAGAGGAACGTTCATGGATTCCTCACCGGGATCTTCACGCACCTCGTCTTCTACAGGCTTTTCATCGCAAGAATCCCTCCAAGCCTTATCATGGTCGCCCGGAGGTCGCCCCTGAAGGGGGGGGGGGTACTGTGAGGATTCTGGAGTCACGCCGCTCACGGCGTGCTCCTCACTTACCTGCAGCTCCGTCTGGGTCTCCCGCGGCGCACGTGGACTCCGGAGGCAAGCCGCCGACAGCTGTTCCTCCTATGCGCGCGCGCACGTCTTCCTCTCTCTTCTGCTCTCGGAGCAGGGCGTGGGTCCGCGCACGCAGCCGATGGCACTGATTCACGGAGGCGCGGCCACACGGAGGCGCTCCCGCCTCTTAAAGGCACAACACCTCTTTTGATGGCCATTACCAAATACAGTCAGGCTGCTGGGCTTTATGGCTCCTCCCCATGGACTCCTTCTGGACCTATACCTGCTGTAACCTGGCCTTTCCACACACCTCCACCTTGCTGCGCTGCTATTGGATCCTCTCTCTTATATATACCTTGCAGAGTCACTGACTCGTTGGCTGAGCATAGAACCAGTTGTTCTCACCTCTCTCTGCCTCCTTATTCTATTTCGCAGACTTCCTCGTGAACTGAACCGGCTTCCGCTACGTCTTCCTGTACCTCTGGCATCCTGAACTCGGCATACGGCTACACGACTCTCCGCACCTCTGGCATCCCGATCCTGGCTTACGGTAAACGACAACGTCCCTCTCTCTAACCCCGGACTTGGCTAACGGCCTCTCTACCTACCGTACCTCTCCTACCCCGATCCGGAATCCCAGACCACTCTTCAATCAAGACGTGCCCTCGTGGCTGTGGGTGGCGTTATTTCCTATCCCACCTCAGCACCGCGGTCCCGTCTCGTTTGTGGTGAGCACATCCTTACAAATATCCCTTCTCTCTCTCATCCACTATCCCTGCCTCCCCCCTCTCGTTCTCCCCTCTCTCCCCTGCTCCCCCTTCTCCTCACCTTCCTCCCCTCCCTCTTCTCTCCTTCCTCTCCCTCTGTCTCTCCCAATATCTCGTTTTCCCACCCCTAAGGAACACACACAGTGTGCTGTGCAGTGTGGGGTTTAATGGGGGGAGGAGGGTGGGGGGGTGAGATGTGGGGATTACAAAGGTAAATTGGGGGGGATTAATCGGGGGGGGGGAGGCTGCTCCTTAAATTTGTCCTGGGCCCCATGATTTCTATTGGCGGATATATTCCAATTAAGAATTTCACTTGTGAGCACATTCACATGTCTTAGACAGGTCTGCAACCCTAATTCTTTATGGGACTCTTATCTCCGTTGGAACCTCACAGGTTTATATATTCTACTCTAATTACGGGTTGCCAAGCAACCAACTGGCTATAAATATCAGGAGCCTTGTCCATTCAGTATCAGCCCTTTGAGAAAGTCGCCCTCTGGTGACGAAACGCACCAGGGATTCCAATTGCGCAATTACGTCATTGCAACGCTACGCACACGCATGAGGCAGCATTGAAGCGCGAGATCTACATTGCGGCCATTCAAGTGGGAGAGGCGAACTACGGGACCATATGGACTGAATCTTTGTCGGTGAATTACACCACTGGCCTCCTGTGAACATCATCATCTCCACGCAGCCCTGAGGGAGCTAAGACTTGTGGACATTTGCAGTGCAGAGACTGGATGGTGGTGATTTATTCACACATTGTTTTATTTGAATTTTACTCTTGTGAGTGTAATTCTCCCCACCCCTTCCCATCCCTTTTAACATTAAATCAACAATATTACGCTATGGGGCGTGCGCTCTCTCTTCTTTCTCTTTTATATACATATATATATATATATAAACACAGAAGAAAAAGAAACCTCTAAAGTAGCACTCAGACAATAATCTGCAAAAATATAAAGGGTACTTTAATTAAATCCAAAAGATAACAGAAATACAAACAACTGACTGATGAGACTGCCTGTCTAAAAAATAAATTGGTGGACACAAAAAAAATGATCAAAAACACAGTGTAATAAACCCAAAAAAAATAAAACTAAAAAAATCGATGCCCTAAGAGAAACCTTGCTCACTGAGGGAAAGAGTAGTTTCCCGCAGTGCAGCAGTACAGACCGGCCGGTCACAAAAGATGTTAATGACTAATAGACATCATAAATCAAAAAAATGCAAAACTGAGAGAATATACACAGAAAAATATATATACATGTGCTGTACTGATAGCAGTGAGAGTGTCAGATACACAGGGGTAAGCCTAATACAATTGTATAATGCTATAACAGGGAATATATGAAAAATAGTTCATTTAGTGACCCAAATACACAAATATAAACAGATGGGAAAAACAAAGGGAGAGATGAATAAACAGAAATACTCAGCTCCTTGAGAATGAAACACTGCAATCATCAATCAGCACAGCACAGTCCACAAATAAAGTCCAAGATATTGGACAGTGTTGATAGTCCCAAATAAGACAGAAGGCAGGCAGGGTCAGCAACAGCAAAAATTAAAATTAGCCCACTAACGCGTTTCGCCCACAAAGGCTTCCCTGTTATAGCATTATACAATTGTATTAGGCTTACCCCTGTGTATCTGACACTCTCACTGCTATCAGTACAGCACATGTATATATATTTTTCTGTGTATATTCTCTCAGTTTTGCATTTTTTTGATTTATGATGTCTATTAGTCATTAACATCTTTTGTGACCGGCCGGTCTGTACTGCTGCACTGCGGGAAACTACTCTTTCCCTCAGTGAGCAAGGTTTCTCTTAGGGCATCGATTTTTTTAGTTTTATTTTTTTGGGGTTTATTACACTGTGTTTTTGATCATTTTTTTTGTGTCCACCAATTTATTTTTTAGACAGGCAGTCTCATCAGTCAGTTGTTTGTATTTCTGTTATCTTTTGGATTTAATTAAAGTACCCTTTATATTTTTGCAGATTATTGTCTGAGTGCTACTTTAGAGGTTTCTTTTTCTTCTGTGTTTATATATCTATACTTTTCCTCTAGCACCGCCTACAACTTATACTTTATTTCTGTTACAACTATATCAGTTATATTTTTCTGATTTAGGTAGGTTTATTTGACATTGCATTTAAAAAAATTTTGGAAGTGATGCGGTATTCACCTGTGTGTTAATAATATATATATATATATATATAGATATATATATATATATATACAGTGTTCGACAAATCACCCAAAAATCTACTCGCCCAACCAAAAAATCTACTCGCCACCTAGTCCCGCCCCCAACCCCGCCCCCAGTCCCGCCCCCAACCCCGCCCCCAACCCCGCTTTAAAATAAAACATATGAATAAAATCCATTTAAATGACAAATATATTTATTGTATTACATTATACTACAATTAGCCCTTGTTACGTGTGTGTGTGTGTGTGTCTGTGTAAATGTCGATCTAGAAATAAAAGCCAGGTGTGAATGACTAGTTTCCTGAACCCCTTAATCAGTGTCTGGATGCCCCCGCTTCACAATATCTAAAGCAGAAATCCCGTCTGGGATCTTACCGGATCCGTAGTCCCTCAATGTCCAGGTACCCTCATTCCCGCAATGTTATACATTGGAGGGGAGGTTCGTGTAGAACGGCCTCCTATGGCGCTGAGGATGAAGAATGGAATAAAGTCTTGTACAGTGGTTTGTTATGTGGAATACCTCAGAGAAGGGAACAAGAAATAGACAGAAAACACCACAATAGTGTATTACCCTTGAGACAACAATGGCCGTGGTGGACACGATACAAAGAGCATTTATTGGTTAAAACAATTGTAACCTCAATTGATATAAAACATGTAATGAATTAATAAACAGTAGACTATTCTCCTGTTGAACAAGAAGATTGTTCTCCTGCTGAATAAGAAAAGGATCCCAAGCGCTTGTGCTTAAGGGAGCTACGTTGCTCCGCCGTGTGGTAAAACTGAAATCCTACTCACCGTCCATGCGAAGGTTTTTGGCCATCCAGGGACACCGTAGCTGTGCACATCAGACGGTGACGTCAGCAGGAGGAGACGTTTGGAAAATACTCTGTTGGCAGCAAAACCACGAGGACTGCAGGAGATCTCCCCGCACTAACGGACGTTCTGCACCCCACGGCGAGCGGCTATCCCTGGCAAAGACCCCGAACCACTGCACATGTCCTACTCATGGACGGTGAGTAGGATTTCAGTTTTACCACCCGGCGGAGCAACGTAGCTTCCTTAAGCACAAGCGCTTGGGAGCCTTTTCTTATTCAGCAGGAGAACAATCTTCTTGTTCAACAGGAGAATAGTCTACTGTTTATTAATTCATTACATGTTTTATATCAATTGAGGTTACAATTGTTTTAACCAATAAATGCTCTTTGTATCTTGAAGGTAGAAAAAACAGGATATTCAGCGCTCGTGCTGTATGATGGTGTGGATGATCCCTTTGCAGCATGTACATAAAGCGTCTCCCCAGAAACTCTCAAATCTAGGTGAACCCCCCTTAAAAAGGGGGGAGGGCACCCTGAAATACAAGATAATAAAAAATGCACAAATGCGCACCAGGGATTAGTGGAAGGTAATTTATTAAAAATACACACAAACTCTGAGGGGATCCAACCCCACCTCAGAACAGCTGTGCAGCTGGACGGCTAAGTACTACCCAGGAGAACATCTGATGGTGACTAAACCCTAAGCTGCACAGTATACAAATACAGTAAAATTTATATAAAAACACATGAAAGAAAAAAACAAACATGAAAACAACCTATCAACAGATTTGTATAGAAACCGCCATAAGGTTGGGCACTAGCAAGGGGAAACGGACACTCACACTGAGACAGTCAGCAGACTCGCGGTGGCTGCACAGGATCCGGATCTCAGCACCGCGGAGATGGAAAAAACCGCTGCTGTCTCCTGCAGGCTCCATCTCAGCTTACCAGCATACACGCGCAGGATGAGATGTCGTGACCTCTACAGTACGCGTTTCGTACCAAGTACTTCGTCAGGATTATTGTATACTGTGCAGCTTAGGGTTTAGTCACCATCAGGTGTTCTCCTGGGTAGTACTTAGCCGTCCAGCTGCACAGCTGTTCTGAGGTGGGGTTGGATCCCCTCAGAGTTTGTGTGTATTTTTAATAAATTACCTTCCACTAATCCCTGGTGCGCATTTGTGCATTTTTTATTAGCTCTTTGTATCTTGTCCACCACGGCCATTGTTGTCTCAAGGGTAATACACTATTGTGGTGTTTTCTGTCTATTTCTTGTTCCCTTCTCTGAGGTATTCCACATAAGAAGAAACCACTGTACAAGACTTTATTCCATTCTTCATCCTCAGCGCCATAGGAGGCCGTTCTACATGAATCTTTTCATCTGGTTGGAAGATACCGGATCAACCTCTCAGGCAGCTCAAGGACTACCTTCATCACAAACTGTATCACAGGTTTTGTTCCACTGTTTATATCACTGTATAATATTGTCTACACTAGCGCTAATCTGCACTAATTATTTTACCACATTGGAGGGGAGGTGTTACCTACCTGTCTTCTGGGTTAGGGGGGGTTCCGATGTCTTC
>NW_027456730.1:1727500-1815000 GCF_040206685.1 Ascaphus truei | reverse complement strand
CACTACCTTGCTTCTTGCAGAGAACCATTCTATTATATTCTACTAAAACACCAGGAAATTGACCACACAAAAGTATCTAGTAATATTCTGGCCAGGAAGAAAGAAAATGCAATTTAGCAGAGAAACTGAGTGCATTTATGAATTATATTTCAGCAAAAAGGCTGACTACAGAATCTTAACTAGTTATGACCATACAAAATGGAAGCTTAACATGAGTGCAGACTCTGGCCTGACATACTGGTCCTAACAATCCCTCCTTTTCGTTCTCTAAAAGAACAAATACCCTTACTAGGTACACTTCTCTATGACTATGGCTTTATGGGGACCAATAGTATCATAGACTCTGTTCATGGCCACATATGAATTATTAGTTGCATACATGGCGTGAGATGAAACTGAATGTTTCCTTGAGACAAATGAAAGCATTGCACACTTAGCACAGTGAAAAATAACAAAAATTGCTGCGATTATACTAATCACTACAATAAAACCATAGAGAATTTTCATACCCAATTCTCCAATCCAACTAGTGAGTCCTGACATCCAATTTAAGCTAAGGCCTGAGGATTCTTTACGCATCCTTGCCTGAATTTCCTGTAACTTATCCATATCTTTATGAATAGCGCCAGACTCATCTTCAATATAGGCACAGCACTTCTGTCCTACAAGTTTACAAACACCTCCTTGTGAGGCTAGCAGATAATCAAGAGCCATTCTATTCTGTAATAATACTGTCCGGATCTGCTCTTGTTCATTAGTCAAACGGATGATAGCATCACTTGTCTGATTAAGAGCATCATCAATATTTACCATCAGCTCACTTAATTTAGAATAGAGATCCAGAACACCTAAACTAGGTATAAAAACCCCAGCTGCAATGCGGGTTGGACTAATGGTCCTGATCAGATCTTTTCGATTTCTCAGCTTCCCTTGGGGTAACGTGTCAGATACATAGAAAGTGGGAAGAATGAAACCCAGATAACAAAGGGCAGTGTGATTGCAGGGTACAATCTTAGTGGCCCACATGCCACACAACCAATAGAGATATATATATATCATTAAATATTTCTATAGATTAGAATATGTCACATAATCTAAGGGTCAGCTATATGTGAGAATTGGTGGGGGCTAATTTCTGCTAAGAGCGACTGCACAAACAATCTTCTTGCATACATCTTTCATACTGCATTTACTCAGAATGGCAAAACGGACCAAGATGGCTGCTTTGGTCAAAATGGCTGACTTGTGATCCTTTCCTTGTGGTTAACTCACGTCCCTTTGTGACCTCCCACCTTCCTCATATCCAGTCTTCTCAGTCCCCCATATCCTTAAGAGACAGTCTATTTAAAGAACAGAACAGTTAACCATTTCATAGTCCTGATGGACCAAGATGTCCAAGTTGTGCATAACTTCATTCCTTTCTTTTCTGGCCATTATATCAGCCCAGTTGATTTCTTCTTTGGTCTCTTCTTCTGGGGGACTGGCGACATCATCACCGCAGAGAGGCATAGCGTTGGTGGGGGTTGCAACGCACTTCTGGATCAGAGTTTTGCTGTACTTAATACATAGAGAGTAATGAGTAGGACAAACACACACATACAAAAACATTCGCTAGCTTCGCTCAAAGCAAAGCAATCCAACCACCAAGTCCCCATGGTCCCTAAATCCTGGATAAAATACATAACATTGCGCTTTAACTAGGGCGCATACATGCCCCTCCTTTTGAGGCTAAAATATAGTCTAGAGCTATTTTATTCTGCGGGGTCATTAATTTAAACTAAACCTATTCTTGGTTAAATGAGTAAATGTCTGTGGCTGTATGATTTAGGATATCCCTGTAAACCTGTCATACAGTAACCCAACTCCTACATTTGGGAATAAATTCCTTGAAACATATTCTTCCCATATACTACTTTTTAGCACTTGTGTATTGGGTGCATCTCTTCTGTTTCTAACTCTACGTGTGAACAATTAACATAACTGTGTGTTTGACTGATAAAGCATTCTCCCACCGGGATATCATTCTGCAGGGAGATTCTATTAACCTAGAAATTCAAACAAAATAAACAAAGTTAAACAAATAATACCTTATACTATTTTGTCATCCTTATGGGACGCCACGTACACAAACATAATGGAGCATACATTGTAACTGAAAAATAATAAAAACCTATAAAAATAAAAAGTTCAAAGTTCGTGTGTTGAGGCCTGGACATTTTTGCCTATAACCTTTTTCCCTTGATGATTAGTGGTCAGAGAGTATTGTGTCCATCAAAACACTTATTTGCAGGCGCTGTGTCTTTGTCTTTATTAGCTGTTTGTGCCTAGGCTGGCACTATTTTGACGTGCGTGATGTGTATCCATGATAAGAAATTTTTACTGCAATGCTGGTGATGAGTAGTATTTAAATGGCCTTTTCATCTGGGATGAAGAGCGTGCTTGCGTAGAAAATGCTTGACCATTAACCCGTCTTGCGTAGGTGCACTTTCAGCTTTAACCTGTGCCTAGAAAGACTCAAAAATATGTATTAGTTGCATGCAATACTTATTAATTGTTTTATTACCAATAACATGGTCCTTAATTAGTTACTTTGAACTACTGATGGTCATAACTCATCCCATAAGTGTCTCATAGGGAGAGAATTTATACCTAGAAATAAATTCTTGTATTAATATGGTTACTACTATTATTAGCATCCGCAATATTAAACAGAGATATTCCCTATTAACGCTCCTCAAATTTTAAATTAAGCAACCAATATGGACTTGACTTTGCTACAATCCAAGTTCCTAAAACTTGGTACCTCAGCCTGTGCCAAACCAATTGCTTCCATAATCAATTCTATCCTGTCTGCAGGCCATATCCCTAAGACCTGGAAAACTGCTAGAGTTGTCCCAATCTACAAAAATGGAGACAAAAACACTTTCTCAAATTACAAATCAATCTCTCTTCTCCCAATACACACTTATTCTCATTCATACCTAACTGCCATCTGCCATTTTTTTCTGATGCAAATGGTGTCAACCTTTTAGTCATTTAATACTAACTAACCTTAAAACTCGCCCCACAAGTCAAGCATCCCAACAGCCTGCACTCATGGCTATTGTCCCACACCCACAGTCACTCCTGGCTTTCACTTCAAACACTCCACTGTAACTATTCTGCTAAAAAAAATGTGAAATGCCTTGTATATAATATATATACCCTGTACACTTATGCAATTATATATCCCCTGTCCTTTAATTCTATTTCCAGGACATACCCAAAAACAAATAAATGGTTATAACATTATAAATTTGGCACATATCATATATCCCTCAACATAGGGACGGCTTGCTACCTGCTTTGCTGTGACATCTGCAAAGGTATTATTATTTACCAGGGGCCTGTCAGCTCTTGGAGTTAACATTGCTATAATAAATTCTGAACCTGCTGTGCATTGTATATCATTTACAACATATCAAGTTCATATCAAATCCCTCTATAGGGATTTCAGAGAGACCTTCAAAAACCTATGTATGTATCTCCCCTCTTTTGTTCATATATTATCTATATATGTGAACACAAATACAAAAACACAAAAATAAAAATTATGAAAACAGGTTGCTTTGATATATAGCAATATTAAACTGGTAAATAGATTTGTATGTGTTGTGACTACAAAATTATTTACTGCTTGTGTTAAAAGAAAAAGCCTGCAGTAGGTCTTTTAACAACTGTGGCATTTACAATATAAGAAAAAATCCTGAAATCCTGAACAAAAGATTTCCTTTTAAAATAGACAAATAATTTTGAACTCTTTGCAAAGTGCTGAGCACACGGCCAGCATTAACTTTAAAAGACACTCTGACTTTAAAAAGAAAAAAAAAAAAAAAACATTTTCAAAGCGCCCTTTTTTTTAAAAAAATTTTTTCTGGGAAAACAGCCAGAAATTTCACAGTACAGATAACGGGTTTCGCTGTCTAATTCATATTAACTGCTGGATTAATCCTCACGCAGGGGATTCTAACGTTAGTTTAATGTTAAATATGAAGCTTTCCACGCTGTCCTAAAACTGCATTTTGTATGGTCTTTCAAAAATTAAATAACGGGAATATTTTAAATTACTTATAAACACCAAGTCTATGCCAACAAGAGCATGCAACATTCTTTCACTCATTCACCTGAATGCCTTCTGCAAGAAATCTCATATTCCTGCAAACTTCCATCAATACAATTGCTATCCCGTTTTAACTATGCCCTCTTTTAAGCTAAACAAAATATCTTCAAACATGCAACAGTTATACCATGACTAAATAAACAGCAAGCTTGACCCTACCTGTCTTGTATGGCTTCTACACTGCTTATTTAACGGAGACAATTCTCGCTAAAATAACTGACCTCCATGCTGCTAAAGGCAGATATTATCCCACTTCTGACACCAAAACTGAAAGGAAAATCCGTTATTTCCTCCCCTGGCTTCAGAACCAAAAGGAACCTATTCTCCGCAGAGCAAAACTGAAGCCAAACTGAAGGAAAATCTGTTATTTCCTTCCCCTGGCTTCAGAACCAAAAGGAACCTATTATCTGCAAAGAAAACTGAAGCCTTGTGACCGGACACACTATCTGCACCTGTTTGCAGCAGACTTCCCAGGAAGCTTCACGCCCTGCAACTGTTATCTTCGGTCTTCGGTGAACTTTTCAGGCCTGGGAGACGAACAAAATGAAACGTAACGCATGCCAGGTTTCAAATCCTTTGTCTCAATTT
This sequence comes from Ascaphus truei, assembly GCF_040206685.1. Taxonomy (NCBI): domain Eukaryota; kingdom Metazoa; phylum Chordata; class Amphibia; order Anura; family Ascaphidae; genus Ascaphus; species Ascaphus truei. The sequence continues at coordinate 1,810,253 of NW_027456730.1, read as the reverse complement.
ATTACTCATAGGGTAATGGTTTTTATACAGAATAAAAAAAGATATTGGTTAGAGGCGTATCATAGGCGTGTCCTGGGCGTATACTAGGTGTGTCTTGGGCGTAGCTTTGATTAGAGGCGTGATTTAGGGGCAGGACATATTAGTGGCGTGACTTTTGAGACGTGTCTTTTATCAATACAAGCAATTGTCTAAATACATAGCTTATTCATTGTCTGTTATCAAAAGAGACCTTGAGTCTTAGCAACTTTTTTCACTACCTTGCTTCTTGCAGAGAACCATTCTATTATATTCTACTAAAACACCAGGAAATTGACCACACAAAAGTATCTAGTAATATTCTGGCCAGGAAGAAAGAAAATGCAATTTAGCAGAGAAACTGAGTGCATTTATGAATTATATTTCAGCAAAAAGGCTGACTACAGAATCTTAACTAGTTATGACCATACAAAATGGAAGCTTAACATGAGTGCAGACTCTGGCCTGACATACTGGTCCTAACAGTTATGGTTTATTATTTTATGGCTTACCTGTGGATTGGTTCCTGTGCTTCTGGGTCGCTTGGATTTCGGTGAGTGGACATCTAATGGTGAGTAAACAAAAGAAAAGTTTATTATTTGAACTTTTACAGGTTTTTATAATTTTTCATTCATGTCTTTTATTTTTTCACTCCCATTTAATGCCCGTTACTGTATCTATGTATATAATACATTCACGGACACTGAATGAGTGTATTGTATGTGAATTTTGTATGTAAATGCATTGTATTTTATGCTGTATTATTGCCCCTGTATGTTATGTTTATCTATCTGTATGGATAGACATAAAGGGATAATAATTGATTGTTTGGCTCATGTTTAGGTTCTTTTCATGTATGGATAATGTATTTAGCATCTTTATTTTGTCATTTTTCTGAATAATTTCTATTTAGCTAATGCCTTCTTTATGGTAATAAGATTAGAATGATGGTGGTTACTTTAAATTAGATTTGTTTTGCCAATGGTTTGGCTTTAGCAATTGAATAGGGAATTGTATAATTGATTTGTATTGTATTTTAATTGTTTGAGGAAATGGATTAATTGATTGATGTTAATTGTGTTGATGTTGGTTAGATTCTAATTGATTTTCAGGATGGCATTGGTGGTTAGGGGACATTGTTCATAGTGTATTTTATTGTTACATATATTTTGCATAGTGTTATATGATGCACATATTAATTGCATCATGTACACACTCTATGCAATTTTGTGACATTTCATAGACATTTGTGTAGCTGCAGTTTGTTTTTTTTATATTTGCAATGGCTGCTGGATTTATTGTAACATGAAATGTGGTGGTTTTAAGATTAAAAATTAATGTTTTGATTTGTGGATGTTTTATGTGTTTCATAATGGGCAAATAATATATTATCCATATCTGGATAATAGTTATTTTGCACATTATTGTACTGTATGTGTTGGGGGGGTGGGGAGTGTATTGGCCCCAAGGGTATGTGGGTAGGCCTCCCTTGTGGGTAGTGGGTGAGGGTGGTTAGGCCTCACGGGGTGGGGGGTTAGAGTTGGAGGGTATGTAGGCCTCCCAAATGGTGGGTGAGGGTGGGTTAACCCCTTAATGACTGTAGCGGTTAATAACCGCTATGGTGATTAAGGGGTATGGGGACATTACATTGGCTATTGTAATTGTTGTGCATGTTTTGCAGCACCGTAGGGGCATGGGCAGGATGAAGATGAGGATAAAGACGGCCTTCATCGTGGGTGCCTGTAAAACGTAAGTGTAAAATGTTTTTATTGTATTTATTGTCATTTATATGTATTTTAAATGGGCAAATGCATTATTATCCATATGTGGATAATAGTAATTTTGCCCATTACAGTACTGTATGTGTTAGGGGGCGGGGGGGATGTGTGTTGTTTATTGGAGGCCATTGTCCCCAATAAACATGCTAATGTGCCTTAACCCCTTCATTGCCTTAGCGGCTATCCGCTAAGGTAATGAAGCAGCATTACTGTATTTTTATTAATAGTGTGCGGGAGAAGGGGGTCCCCTGAGCTGAACCGCATTGATTTCTACCTCAGAGACCCCCTGCTTCCCGGGTTACAGGCCCCACTTTGGGGCATCGGTGCCAGAGCGGACGCCATCTTCATAGAGCCCACGTCACGTCTTGGACGCTATAAAGATGGCGGTGGCACTGGCACCCGATGCCCCATACCGGGGCCTGTAACTCGGGAAGCAGGGGGTTTCTGAGGCAGAAATCAATGCTTTTCAGCTCAGGGGACCCCTGCTCCCACACCCTATTATTTAAAATACATTAATGCTGCTTCATTACCATAGCGGATAGCCGCTACGGTAATGAATTATTGTTAATTGTTATGTATGTTTTAATACTAGTGTAGATGTGCAGGGGGTCTCCTGAGCTGAACCGCATTGGTTTCAGGTCCGAGGACCCCTACTTCAGGAGATACAGGCCTCTTTATGGGGTGGCGGGGGTCACACATCGCAGCGGGGGCCTCCGCAAGGCAGCAGGGCTCTCTGCAAGGGGCCGCCGGGGCCGCCCTCCCGAAGCGGCCGACGCCGCAGCATGTTCCCCCCACCGAAGCGAACCCCCTTCAGAGGCGGACACCCCCGGGGAGCAAGCGGGGATTGAGCAGGAGATCAGGGGGAGGAGATCAGTGGCAGGAGGCGCGCACGGGGGAAGATGGGTTGGCGCTTCCCCCTCCGTATCAAGTTGGGAGCGGATGGGGGCTGGGTTGCGCACGGGGCTTGTGTTGGCGCTTCCCCCTCCGTCCCACGTGGGGAGCGGGGGGGAGGGATGCGGGGAGGCTGGGTTGCTGGGGGGAACAGGCAGCGGGCCCACAGGCAGCGCAGAGGGCAGGACACCCTGCTTGCCCTGTGCATGCGCGCCGGGACAACGGAAATCCCTGCCATCTTTTTCAACTTTTTTTTAAATGTAATTAACTGGCGCCCGGCCTGGCCCCCCCTGACTCACGGGAGGAGATCAGGGGCAGGAGGGGGAGGAGATCAGGAGGGGGAGGAGATCAGGGGAAGGGGCTCTTCCCCGCGTTAACCCAATCAGGGAGGGGGATTATTTATTAATTTTTAAAAAATAAAAAATTGGCACGAGCAGGGGAATTCATAGAGCACGGCTCGCCAGCGGCCTATATCCACTCGCCACGGGCGAGTAGTTATCATTATTTGTCGAACACCGTATATACATACATATATATACACACACACATACATATATATATATATATATATATATATATATATATATATATATATATATATATATATACAGGTATATATATATATATGCAAATACAACTGTATGCTCATCTGCATGTCTTAGGCAGGTCTGCAACCCCGCCTTTCCCCATTATCACCCAGCATACAGCACTTCCACTGCAGCTAGGGATTCTGGAAAATGACATGCAAATGAGCACACAGTGTCACTTTTTGCCTCAAAATCCATTTTTAACATGGTTCCCTATAGGCTTAAGCTTGCTGCATGGTCACAGCTTTGAGCACAGCCAGGGTTAAGGTGCATATCCAGAAAACCACCCACAGACAGCTGTTTCGACCTTAATGGGTCTTATCAGTGTGGGGTTGCAGACCTGCCTAAGACATGCAGATGAGCATACAGTTGTATTTGCATATTTGTTTTCCTGTGGAGGGTTTTTGTCACTTTTTCTACTCACCATAACTTAACTCAGTATTATGGTATATATATTATATATATATATATATATACACACTGTACACACACACACACACACACACATAATCAAAAAATAATAATCAAAAAATAATAGATGATACCGTTCTCTGGCTAACAAAATGCTTTTATTTGTGCGAGCTTTCGGGATACACTGATCTCTTCTTCCGGCGATGTTACAAGGAATGAAGCAAGCAAAGGGTATACTTAAAAACAGTGTCTCTTGGAATGTTATCTGTGCTTGTCCCTCCCCCGTGTGTGGATGAGATTTATGGCTAGAGGTGTTAAATGGTTCCTGAAAGTTAGTGATATAAGAGTGTGTGTGAATCTGTGTGAATATAAATGAATGGAGTCCACAGTGTATACAGTGCTTTACAAAAGGTGTGTGGAGTGAGAGTTAATATAAATGGTGTGGGTAGGTGTGGAAATGTGAGAGATTGTAGCATAACTAAAAGTGTGTGTAGAAACTATGTGGTCCCTATTGGTGTATAGGGATGGAAAAACAAGGAGTATTAGTATGTGTAAGAGACAGCTGTGTGTGCATACATATAGTCCAGTATGTACAGACATGGCCTATAGCGCTAATGGGAAGAGAGTTCACTTGTGTCAGTAATGACTCATAAAATTTTGATCTCTGTTTAGACCACCGCTAAGTGTCCCGAACAGTTGCATAAATTTGTATTCATGCAACCGTCTCGCTTTCGGTGTTTTAAGATTGCCTTTGAGTATGGCCACCTTCAGATCGTTCATCTTATTGCCAGAGTCAGAGAAATGTTCGCCGACAGGACTGTCTCTTGTTCCGCGTGTGATGCTGTGGCGATGCATGTTCATTCTCTTGTTTAGCCCCTGCCCAGTCTCACCTATTTAGTAGCAGCCCCCTGAGCATTTCATGCACATGATGAGGTACACGACATTGCTGGAGGAACAGGTGAACCTTCTTCTGATTTTGTATTCCCAATTCCTGTGCGGTATTTGTATTGTGTCCGCTGTGTAGAGCATTGCGCAGGTTTTGCATCTTGCGTCCTGGCATGGTTTCGTCCCGCATTCAGTTGTAGTGCTGAATACTTTACTCCTCACCATAATATTCTTGAGATTATGAGGTTGCCTGTATGATAATAAGGGTGCTTCAGGGAAGACCTGTTGCAGTCTTGTATCTTCCTGGAGGATGGGTTGTAGTTCCCTGGCGATCTTGCGTAGGGCTCCTAGGTGTGGGTTATATGTGACCACCAAAGGTACCCTGTCGCTTGTCTCTTTCTGTTTGTATTCAAGGAGATCACTTCTTGGTATTCTGGTGGCTTTGTGAATTTGCTGGTCTACAATTCTGCGGTTATATCCACGGTTTATAAAATCTGATCTCAAGGCTTTAATCCGCTGGTCTCTGTCTGCTGTGTCGGAGCATATCCGAGTTGTATCGTATGGCTTGACTGAAGATGGTTGCATGTTTGGTGTGTGTCGGGTGGAAGCTATTGTCCCTCAAATAGCTGGCTCTGTCTGTAGGTTTGCGGTATACAGAAGTCTGTAGTTGGTTGTTCTTTATAGTAATGGGGGTGTCTAGGAAATGTACTTCATCCGGGGAATGGGTGAGTTTGAGGTTGATTGTCGGGTGGCACGTATTGAATTTGTCATAGAAATGTAGGAGATCCTGTTCACCAGAGGTCCAAATCAGGAGGATGTCATCGATGTAGCGAAGGTTTGTAAGGGGTTTCAAGTGACAGGTGGAAAGAAAGTCACTTTACAGTTTTGCGCAGAATAGATTGGTATACTGTGGCGCCATCCGAGTACCCACAGCGATTGTCTGGAGGTATGTGTCATTTCCAAATATATATATATATATATATATATATATATAGTGGTTGACAAATCACCAAAAAATCTACTCGCCACACAAAAAAATCTTCTCGCCACCTAGTACCAAACGTGTGCTGCTTGGGCCAATATTTACTCACCCGGGGGTTAAATCCACTCGCCTGGGGCGAGCAAATGTATAGGTTTGTCGAACACTGTATATATATATATATATATATATATATTTAAATAACGGGGGGAAAAACTTGGGGGGAGGGATGGGAAAAGAAAACCTCGCATCTACTTTTTACATGAATAATGCCACCATAGGCCAAAGAAGTATCCTGTTTAGTTTACATAAGTAAGGTATGGCGGTGCTCACGGGTTGTGAATAATATTGAAAGAAGGAGAAAAAAGTAACCCGTATAGGAGCACTCAGGTATGCAAAATATTAATTACTTTATTTATTTGACACAATGCAAAAAAAGGAAATGAATAAACAGTACATGATTAAAAACACTTAAAAAAGAGGCATGGACCCCTGTCACGGTTGCTACCCTAAAACACTGATAAGCAACACTAGGGAACGACATTCATTGTCGACCTAAAGCATAAGTAGAATAGTGACTCAAAAAACACTAGTGTAAATCAAAATAAATCACAGTGGGTTATTGGGTTCAAAAGGTACCTATACAGAGCTAAGAATGATTCACACTATACGCAAAAACGTGGACTGATCAAAATATAAATGACAGTCACCAGGCATCACACATCTGCATGAGTGTACAAAAATTTGACCAGTACCTTCAGCATAATTCCTATATAGGAAAGGTAGTGAAAAAGAGTATAGTCCCTGGGTGTGTGGAATGGTAGAGTTGGTAACATAGCATGTATAGGAAAATACCTGATGGATGCCTATTACATAACCCTGTGTTGATAGTCAGTGCCCCTAATGAAAGAAAATGATGAAGGTCACAGTCCAGAAAGATAGATAGCATAAGTGCTGGGTAGCATAATTACGTGAGCCAGTGGGTCAGGGGTCCTGCCTAGCACCCCCACTCCGACGCGTTTCGTCCAGAGACTTTAACAAGGAGTGGTGAGGGAACTAGGGCTAAATACTGTTTATATAGGGGTTTTTCGCGCCAAAAGCGGATGAGGGCGGCAGCAGCTGCAGGTACTTAGATTGCTGCTAGACTTAGATATCTGCGTGTCAGTGCGACACGCAAGCCACGAGCGCACGTGCAGCTTACAGGCACCAGTCTCCACATACATATTCACTGCGCATGCGCAAAGCGCAGCGTCCCAGCGTCCACGCCTGCACACTGACACGCATGGCGTCGCTGCACCTTTTGGTGCGTGTCAGATTGGACCGCACACCGCGCATGCGCGCTAAGTGTGTCAATTATTCCATGTGCTTGGCGATCACAGAAATAGCTGGCAAAGCAATGATACTTGCCCAAAATCATGTATTACATGTTACTGAGGGGGTTAATGTGACTGATGTCCACTAGTGTTAAACAGAACAGCAGACATCTTTATCAAGACAAATCTCAAAAGTACCACAGAGAGAGGCACATGTGTGTTGGCTGCAACAGCGCACCCTAATGGAGTGGAGGTATATTTAGTGCATATTCTTAAAGCAACAAGAGCTATGTACCTTCAATACTTGTGTCAGTTGTATGACACTTCCCAAATTATACAGACCAAAGAGGGATTGAAAGACATATGCACCATTTATCAATCTAGTCAAGTTATGACAAAATCCAATGAATAGTTATTAAGTCCATAATGTCCAACTTATTGATCCCCTAAGTCCAATAATGTGCCAGATGTATTTAGTCCAGGTATATCCAGTATTAGAGTGTTTGTAGCGCCTGCGGTTACGGCTTCTCCATGCTACACCGGTCCGCAGATGCGGTCCACTGCTCCGGGGTGCATGGACCATGCATAGACCCTCCTGCACAGACATTAAAGGTCAGGACGATACATTCCAAATATCGTGGCCAATCTGGCCTCTGGTCAGGAAAGTCTCCAGTTTGAGCCTCACACGTGCATGCGGTGTCTGTGGTTGCAGCTTCTCCATGCTGTACCAATACGCAAATACGCTCCACTGCTCCGTGGTGTGTGGGCCATGCAGAGACCCTTCTGCACATGGATGCACTCCAGATACCCTGGCCGATCTAGCCCCTGGTCAGGATAATCTCCAGTTTGAGCCTCGCATGTGCATGCAGTATCTAAAAAATTAGACAAAATACATGCAGTAAGTGCACTCATCAAGGTAGTTATGGATTACTTAGCTGTGAACAGACAAAATTCAAGCAGTTGTATGTTACAGAAACATGGCATAGCCAATATAGTCGTTCAGACCTCTCGGAATCATTGAGTTGATTTGTGTAATCCACCTGGTTTCTTTTTTTAGGAGAGCTTTTTCCAGGTCGCCTCCACGTATACCAAGGGAGACTTTGTCAAGCGCAAAGGCCCTAAGTAACGTAGTGTCTGCCATATGTTTGTTCAAAAAATGCCTGGCGACACTTGTGATTTTTTTAAAACCATCAAGGTCCCTTTGCGCATTTTTGATGTTCCTGACATGTTCCAAAACCCGAAATCTCAGTTCTCGTGTGGTCATGCCTGCATATGGTAAATCACAGGGGCAAAGTATACAATAGATCACCCCCTTGGATTTACAGTTGAGTGTGGAACGAATTGTGTAAACATGGGTCTTTTGACTATTTGAGAATGTTAGTCTATTTTCCATGTGTTTGCAGGCCGAGCATTTAGAGCATTTGGCAAAGCCTATGCGTGCGGTAACGGACAAGAATGTTTTGTCGACATGAGGGATGTAATGACTGTTGACCAAGGTGTCTTTAAAATTTGGTGCCCGGCGGCTCGTCATAATGACTTGTTTGCCCAGGGCTTGTACCAGGTCAGGGTCTGTCATCAATACCCCCCAATGTCGCTGTAACGCCCCGCGTAGTAATGGCCATTGCTGATTGTAGGACCCCACAAAGCGGATCGCTTTTTTGTCTCGTATTTTTAACTTAGGTCGCAAAAGGGAAGCGCGGGTTTTACTCAGGCTGTTACGGTACCCTCTCTCAACCATAGTCTTGCTATAGCCTCTTTGTAAGAATCTTAATTTCATTTCCCTTGATCTTAAGTCAAAATCTTGACTTGACGAGACATTTCTCTTTAATCTCAGAAATTCGCTTGTGGGGATACCTTTCACCTGATGGTGAGGATGGAAGCTTTTGGCATGCAGAATCGAGTTTGTGGCAGTGTGTTTCCTAAAAATGTCAGTGCATAGAACTCCACCCTCGCCAATACTGATTGTTAAATCCAGAAACTCAATTTTCATTGGGCTCGACTGAAATGTCAATCTGATGTTTAGATCGTTGTGGTTGAGGGCACCGATAAACGCACTAAATCCACTAGCATTGCCTCGCCAGAGGACAAGCACGTCATCGATGTACCTCAACCACAGTAAGACGTGTTGTGTATGTATTAGGTTCTCATCAGTAAAAAACACCTCTCTCTCCCACCAGCCCAGGAAGAGATTGGCATAGGAGGGTGCACAGGTCGCACCCATTGCAGTGCCTCTTTTCTGCAAATAATATCTGTGTTTGAAGATGAAATAGTTGTGGGACAATATAAAGTTAAGTAAGTTGATGATCAGCTCAATCAAGTCACCTGTAAGATTTTGCATAGATAGGTAAAACTTGGCTGCTTTTAAACCATCTTTATGATGGATGCATGTGTAGAGAGATTCTACATCACAGGTCGCGAGGAGAACACCTTCATCGACCGTGATGTTCTCCAATTTAGACAGTACATCCATTGTGTCCCTTAAAAAAGATGGTAATGTTTCAACAGACAGTTGCAGAAAGAGGTCAATAAATCTACATATGGGCTCACTCAGACCTCCTATGCCTGATACTATAGGTCTACCCGGGGGGTGGGAGAGGTTCTTGTGTATTTTGGGTAATATGTAGAAGGTGGGTACAACTGGACATTTTGTTACCAGAGCATCCATGTTGTGCTGAGTGATTATCCCATCTAGGACGGCAGCTCGGAGTAGACTCTCAAGTTCCTCCTTAAACTGAATAGTGGGATCCCTGCTCAGCTCAACATAGCACCGGGTGTCTTTAAGTTGTTTATAGACTTCTCGCTCATACATCACCTTTGGCCATAGGATCACATTTCCTCCTTTATCGCTTGGCTTGATCTCCACCTCTTTAAGGTCTCGTAGCTCTGCAATTGCTTGTCTTTCAGCATTGGATAAATTCTGTTTACCTTTCTTGATATGGATCTTATTAAAGTCCTCCGTCACTAATTTTGCATAGATTTCTACCTGTGGGCACACTTGCCATGGTGGGCAAAAGCTGGATTTGGGTTTAAGTTTGGATAATAACATTTGCTGGTCTACTGGGACAACTCCCTGTTCATACCTGAGTGCTCCTATACGGGTTACTTTTTTCTCCTTCTTTCAATATACAATAACTTTCCTTAAACTAGCCCCAGCATTTCTGCATTGACTAACGACCCATCGGATTAACACAGCAGGGATCCCTGGCAGTCCAATTCAGTTTGAATGGGACTGCCAGGGACCCCCGCTGTTAATCTGATAGGCCATTAATCAATGCAGAAATGCTGGGGCTAGTTTAAGGAAAGTTTAAGGCATGTATTCAGAATGTACCTGGGTGTTTCCTGGGTTTTTTGGGGAATTGCCACTGGTTTTTGTTAGAATAAGAGTTGCCTCTACTGTACCTCTCTGGGCGTGTACGTGTATACCGATATTTCCTCTCTGGGCGTGTACGTGTATACCTATATTTCCTCTCTGGGCGTGTATGTGTATACACTACCGACACACTTTATTGAAGTGTGGTCGGTACCGCAAGCCGGGAAATCTCCCGGCTTGCTAGTGGCCGCCCCTCGGCGTGACGCGCGGTCACGCGTCATCGGGAGCGTGCGCCCCCTGCACGCGTGTCCAGGGGCTCCCCGAGGGAGCCCTGGTGTCCCGCGATCGCGGGACAGCGGCAGGGGGTTCCGGGGGACCCGGCGGACCCGGCAGCGGTAGGGAGAGCGCCCCAATCGGAGGGCGCTCTTCCGCTGCTTCGGCGTGCGCCCGTCACACTCGGGCGCGCGCCAGGCTACTGCTGCGGCACAGAACGGGCAAATGCTCGAATAAACTGTGCCGCAGCAGTACCAGTATTACTTCTCTGGGCGTGTACGTGTATACCGATATTTCCTCTCTGGACATGTATGTGTATACCGGTATTACCTCTATGGGCGTGTATGTGTATACCAGTATTACCTCTCTGGGTGTGTATGTGTATACCGGTATTACCTCTCTGGGTGTATATGTATATACCGGTATTACCTCTCTGGGTGTATGTGTATACCGGTATTACCTCTCTGGGTGTATGTGTATACCGGTATTACCTCTCTGGGCGTGTACGTGTATACCGATATTTCCTCTCTGGGCGTGTATGTGTATACCGGTATTACCTCTCTGGGTGTGTATGTCTATACCGGTATTACCTCTCTGGGCGTGTATGTGTATACCGGTATTACCTCTCTGGGTGTGTATGTGTATACCGGTATTACCTCTCTGGGCGTGTATGTGTATACAGGTATTAACTCTCTGGGCGTGTATGAGTATACCTATATTTCCTCTCTGGGCGTGTATGTGTATACCGGTATTTCCTCTCTGGGCGTGTATGTGTATACCGGTATTACCTCTCTGGGTGTGTATGTGTATACCGGTATTACCTCTCTGGGCGTGTATGTGTATACAGGTATTAACTCTCTGGGCGTGTATGAGTATACCTATATTTCCTCTCTGGGCGTGTATGTGTATACCGGTATTTCCTCTCTGGGCGTGTATGTGTATACCGGTATTACCTCTCTGGGCGTGTATGTGTATACCGGTGTTACCTCTCTGGGCGTGTATGTGTATACTGGTATTAGCTCTCTGGGCGTGTATGTGTATACTGGTATTACCTCTCTGGGCTTGTATGTGTATACCGATATTTCCTCTCTGGACGTGTATGTGTATACCGATATTTCCTCTCTGGACGTGTATGTGTATACCGGTATTACCTCTCTGGGTGTACTGCTGCGGCCGAGTTTATTTGAGCATTTGCCCGGTCTCGGCCGCAGCAGTAACCAGGCGCGCGCCGAAGCCTCGGAGGAGAGGCCCTCCGATCGGGGCTTTCTCCCTCCGCTCGCCGGGTCCCCCGGAACCCCCTGCCGCCGTCCCCCACATCGCGGGACACCAGGGCTCCCTCGGGGAGCCCTGGACGCGCGTGCAGGGGGCGCAGGCACCCATTGACGCGTGACCGCGCGCACGCCGAGGGAGTGCGGCTAGCATGCCGGGGCATCCCCAGGCTAGCCGCACTCAAATAAAATGTGCCGCCTCTGTATGTGTATACCTTTATTACCTCTCTGGACATGTGTATACTGGTATTAACTCTGTGGGCGTGTATGTGTGTAAAGGTTTTAACTCTCTGGGCGTGTATGTGTATACCGGTATTACCTCTCTGGACATGTATGTGTATACAGATATTAACTCTCTGGGCATGTACGTGTATACTGGTATTACCTCTCTGGACGTGTATGTGTACACCAGTATTACCTCTCTGGACATGTATAGGTGTACGGTATTACCTATCTAAGCATATATGTGTATACCGGTATTACCTCTCTGGGCGTTTCTGTGTATACCGGTATTAACTCTCTGAGCGTGTACGTGTATACCGGTATTACCTCTCTGGGCGTGTATACCAGTACTACCTCTCTGGGCGTGTATGTGAATACCGGTATTACCTCTCTGGGCGTGTCTGTGTATACCATATTACCTCTCTGGGCGTGTTTGTGTATACCAGTATTACCTCTCTGGACATGTATGTGTATAGCGGTGTTACTGCTCTAGGCGTGTACGTGTATACCGGTATTACCTCTCTGGGAGTCTATGTGTATACCGGTATTACCTTTCTGGGCGTCTATGTGTATACCGGTATTACTACTCTTGGCGTGTCTGTGTATGCACGTATTACCACTCTGGGCGTGTATCTGTATACCGATATTACCTCTCTGGGTGTGTATGTGTATACTGGTATTACCTCTCTGGACGTGTATGTGTATACCAGTATTACCTCTCTGGACATGTATGTGTATACAGGTATTAACTCTCTGGGCGTGTACGTGTATACAGGTATTAACTCTCTGGGCGTGTATGTGTATACCGGTATTTCCTCCCTGGGCTTGTATGTGTATACCGGTATTACCTCTCTGGGGGTGTATGTGTTTACCGGTATTACCTCTCTGGGCGTGTATGTGTATACCGGTATTACCTCTCTGGGTGTATGTGTATACCGGTATTACCTCTCTGGGCGTGTATGTGTATACCAGTATTACCTCTCTGGACATGTATGTGTATACCGGTTTTACCTCTCTGGACATGTATGTGTATACCGGTATTACCTCTCTGGGCGTATGTGTATACCGGTTTTACCTCTCTGGACATGTATGTGTATACCGGTATTACCTCTCTGTGCATTTATGTGTATACCAGTATTACCTCTCTGGACATGTATAGGTGTACGGTACATGCATACCCCGCATTAACGTACGCAATGGGAGCGGAGCACGTATGTAAAGCGAAAATGTACTTAAAGTGAAGCACTGCTTTTTCCCCACTTATCGATGCATGTACTGTACGGCAATCATCATATACGTGCATAACTGATGTAAATAACGCATTTGTAACAGGCGCTATAGTCTCTCCATTTGCGCACAGCTTCCGTACAGGTAGGGAGCTGGTATTGCTGTTCAGAACGTTGTTCAGGATGTGCTGACAGGTGTATGCGCGAGCTGCCGTTTGCCTATTGGGCGATATGTCCTTACTCGTGAGTGTACTTAAAGTGAGTGTCCTTATACCGGGGTATGCCTGTATTACCTCTCTAGGCGTATATGTGTATACCGGTATTACCTCTCTGGGCGTTTCTGTGTATACCGGTATAACTTCTCTGGGCCTGTACGTGTATACCATATTACCTCTCTGGGCGTGTATGTGTATACCGGTATTACCTCTCTGGACGTGTATGTGTATACTGGTACTACCTCTCTGGACATGTATGTGTATACAGGTATTAACTCTGTCGGTGTGTCAGTGTATACCATATTACCTCTCTGGGTGTGTATGTGTATACCGGTATTATCTCTCTGGACATGTATGTGTATACCGGTGTTACCTCTCTAGGCGTGTACGTGTATACCGGTATTACCTCTCTGGGTGTGTATGTGTATACCGGTATTACCTCTCTGGGCGTGTATGTGTATACCAGTATTACTTCTCTGGGCGTGTATGTGTATACCGGTATTACCTCTCTGGGCGTGTATGTATATACCGGTATTACCTCTCGGGACATGTATGTGTATACAGGTATTAACTCTCTGGGCGTGTATGTGTATACCGGTATTACGTCTATGTGCGTATATGTGCATACTGGTATACCTCTCTGAACATGTATGTGTATAACCGGTATTACCTCTCTGGGTGTGTATGTGTATACCGGTATTACATCTCTGGACGTGTATGTGTATACCGGTATTACATCTCTGGGCGTGTATGTGCATACTGGTATACCTCTCTGAACATGTATGTGTATAACCGGTATTACCTTTCTGGGCGTGTATGTGTATTCCGGTATTACCTATCTGGGCGTGTATGTGTATATCGTATTATCTCCCTGGGCGTGTGTGTATACAGGTATTAACTCTCTGGGCTTGTATGTGTATACCGGTATTACCTCTCTGGACGTGTATGTGTATGCCGGTATTACCTCTCTGGGGGTGTATGTGTATAAAGGTATTACCTCTCTGGATGTGTATGTGTATACCGGTAATAACTCTCTGGGCGTGTATGTGTATACCGTTATTACCTCTCTGGGCGTTTATGTGTATACTGGTATTACCTCTCTGGGCGTGTATGTGTATACCGGTATTACCTCTCTGGGCGTGTATGTGTATACCGGTATTACCTTTCTTGGCGTGTATGTGTATACCGGTATTACCTCTCTGGGCGTGTATGTGTATACCGGTATTACCTCTCTGGGCGTGTACTGTATGTGTATACCGGTATTACCTCTCTGGGCGTGTATGTGTATACAGGTATTACTTCTCTGGGCGTTTATGTGTATACCGGAATAACCTCTCTGGGCGTGTATGTGTATAGCGTTATTACCTCTCTGGGTGTGTATGTGTATACCGGTATTACCTCTCTGGGCGTGTATGTGTATATCGTATTATCTCCCTGGGCGTGTGTGTATACAGGTATTAACTCTCTGGGCTTGTATGTGTATACCGGTATTACCTCTCTGGACGTGTATGTGTATGCCGGTATTACCTCTCTGGGGGTGTATGTGTATAAAGGTATTACCTCTCTGGATGTGTATGTGTATACCGGTAATACCTCTCTGGGCGTGTATGTGTATACCGTTATTACCTCTCTGGGCGTTTATGTGTATACTGGTATTACCTCTCTGGGCGTGTATGTGTATACCGGTATTACCTCTCTGGGCGTGTATGTGTATACCGGTATTACCTTTCTTGGCGTGTATGTGTATACCGGTATTACCTCTCTGGGCGTGTATGTGTATACCGGTATTACCTCTCTGGGCGTGTACTGTATGTGTATACCGGTATTACCTCTCTGGGCGTGTATGTGTATACATTTATTACCTCTCTGGGCGTTTATGTGTATACCGGAATAACCTCTCTGGGCGTGTATGTGTATAGCGGTATTACCTCTCTGGGCGTTTATGTGTATACTGGTATTACCTCTCTAGGCGTGTATGTGTATACCGGTATTACCTTTCTTGGCGTGTATGTGTATACCGGTATTACCTCTCTGGGCTTGTATGTGTATACCGGTTTTACCTCTCTGGGCGTGTACTGTATGTGTATACCGGTATTACCTCTCTGGGCGTGTATGTGTATACAGGTATTACCTCTCTGGGCGTTTATGTGTATACCGGAATAACCTCTCTGGGCGTGTATGTGTATAGCGGTATTACCTCTCTGGGTGTGTATGTGTATACCGGTATTACCTCTCTGAGCATGTATGTGTATACCGGTATTACCTCTCTGGGCGTGTACGTGTATACCGGTATTACCTCTCTGGGGGTGTTTGTGTATACCGGTATTACCTCTCTGGGCGTGTACGTGTATACCAGTATTACTTCTCTTGGCGTGTCTGTGTATGCCGGTATTACCTCTCTGGGCGTGTATGTGTATACCGGTATTACCTCTCTGGACATGTATGTGTATACAGGTATTAACTCTCTGGGCCTGTAAATGTATACAGGTATTAACTCTCTGGGCGTGTATGTGTATACCGGTATTTCCTCTCTGGACATGTATGTGTATACAGGTATTAACTCTCTGGGCGTGTACGTGTATACCGGTATTACCTCTCTGGGCGTGTATACCAGTACTACCTCTCTGGGCGTCTATGTGTATACCGGTATTACTTCTCTTGGCGTGTCTGTGTATGCCGGTATTACCACTCTGGATGTGTATGTGTATACCGGTATTACCGCTCTGGGCGTGTATGTGTATACCGGTATTACCTCTCTGGGCGTGTATGTGTATACCGGTATTACATCTCTGGGCGTGTATGTGTATACTGGTATACTTCTCTGAGCGTGTAAGTGTATATCGGTATTACCTCTCTGGACGTGTATGTGTATACCGGTATTACATCTCCGGGCGTGTATGTGCATACTGGTATACCTCTCTGAACATGTATGTGTTTAACCGGTATTACCTTTATGGGCGTGTATGTGTATTCCGGTATTACCTCTCTGGACATGTATGTGTATACAGGTATTAACTCTCTGGGCCTGTACGTGTATACCGGTATTACCTCTCTGGGCGTGTATGTGTATACCGGTATTACCTCTCTGGGCGTGTATGTGTATACCGGTGTTACCGCTCTGGGCGTGTATGTGTATACCGGCTTTGTACCTTGCATCAACCCTACGTTTCCCTGCCTTTGATCTGGATAAAAGAGACTGCAACGTGGTGTGGACATCACAATATATATGTATATATATATATCAATCATTATTATATGATATAGCAGTGTACTATAAGCTAGTACTTTCTTAGAACCCTGTATTTACATGTCCGATCCCTCACCACCGGGGTTTTAACATTCACTTTGAAAATAAATAACACACCAGAGTTTGATATATGATAAATACAATTTTATTATTTTTGTGTCTTGTTATAGTCTCCCTGAGAGGTAGTTATTCTCACCAATCTTCCTATTCATCCAACTGTAGTCTACAAACTATTGTGTATATCATACCTATTATAGGTTTTGACATTACATTTCATCAGGTTGAGTGCAATTTTCTGGGATCTATTATGATCTTCTTCGATTAGACATTGTATCTAAGTATTGTTCCTCCCACATGCACCCGTTTGGCGCAGTTATGCGCACAATATATTTGGTTTGAGCGGTGATTCCCCCCTTTTTGGTTATCTATGAGAGAGAGCGAGAAATAGAATGGGGGAGAGACAGCATTAGGAGGAGAGACAGACAGCATGGAGAGGGAGAGACAGACAGAGCATGGGGAGAGGGAGAGACAGACAGAGCATGGGGAGAGAGAGAGACAGAATGCGGAAAGAGAGAGACAGCATGGGGAGAGCGCGAGAGACAGCAAGGGGAGAGAGCGAGAGACAGCATGGGGAGAGCGAGAGACAGCATGGGGAGAGGCAGGCACAGTATGGGTGGGATAGAGACAGACTGGAGAGAAGCAGACAGAATGGAGAGAAGAATTGTAAGAGTACTGGAGGGATGGGGAGGGAGAGAATGGAGGGATTGGGGAGTGAGAAGGATGGGGGGAGAGAATGGAAGGGTTGGGGAGAGAGAATAGAGGGATGGGGTTGAGAGAGGCTGGAGGGATGAGGGGAGAGAGAAAGAGAGAAGAGGGATGGTAGGGAGAGTGGCTGGAGGGATAGGGTTAAGAGAGAGGATGGAGGGATGGGGGAGAGAGAATAGATGGATGGGGTTAAGAGAGAGGATGGAGGGATGGGGGAGAGAGAATGGAGGGGTGGGGTTAAGAGAGAGGATGGAGGGATGGGGGAGAGAGAATAGAGTAATCGTGTTTAGAGAGAGGATGGAGGGATGGGGGAGAGAGAATAGAGTGATCGGGTTAAGAGAGAGGATGGAGGGATGGGGGAGAGAGAATGGAGGGATGGTTGGGAGTGAGAGGATGGAGGGATAGAGAATAGAGGGATGGTGGGGAAAGAGTGGCTGGAAGGATGGGTAGAATAGAGGGATGGGGTTGAGAGAGGTTGGAGGGATGGGGGAGAGAGAATGGAGCGATGTGGGGAGAGAGAATGGAGGGATGGGGGAGAGAGAATTGAGGGATGGGGGAGGGTGAGAGGATGGGGGAGAGGGAATGGAGGGAATGGGGAAGCGAGAGAATGGAGGGATGGAGAGAGAGAGAGAATTGAGGGATGGGGGAGAGTAAGAGGATGGGGGGAGAGAGAGAATGGAGGGATGGAGAGAGAAAGTGGAGGGATGTGGGGAGAGAGAGAATGGAGGGATGGGGATAGAGAGAATGGAGGGATAGGGGAGAGTGAGAGGATGGGGGGAGAGAGAATGGAGGGAATGGGGAAGCGAGAGAGAATGGAGAGATGGAGAGAGAGAGAGAATGGAGCGATGTGGGGAGAGAGAATGGAGGGATGGGGAGAGAGAGAATGGAGGGATGGGGGAGAGTGAGAGGATGGGGGGAGAGAGGGAATGGGAGAATAAATAACCCCTGCTGACCCTCCCCCACCGCCCCCTGACCGTGTCACCCGTAGTCAGGAGGGGAGAGATGCCAGGTAACCAATATGAGGTAAGAGGGGAGCCTGGCCCCCCGGTCATAGCACCCATATTACAGATGTTATCAAATTCCACAATGTTAAACAAGTATATGCCAATGAAACCATTTAACTGGGAGATACAGGAGCCACAATTCAAGTCATTTAGTAGAAGCTTTTGCTTGAGTTGTGTAACGCGCTGAGCTGGAGATGTACAGAGGAGGGAATAAGCAGGAAGCAGGTCAGCCGGTGAGCTCCGTAATCAGCATTACTTATATCTCCTAAACGTCGTCCCGACCATGTAATGCTGCTGAACAGCCTACACTTCATATACATGATATACTTAACCCTTTCTTTTCGCTCAACTCCAATCTCAATGATTTGTTAATTGGTTTGTAATTAGAGATATATTTGTAGCAGAATCCCATGTATGTTCTTTTTACCTGTTAGATACCTTTTTGTGTAATGAAATATATTACAGATCAGAGGGGCTTCCTGTTGCACTTGTGCTGTTAGCAATAGATAAACCGGATAGAAAAGACACTACACATAGATTTGATTAAATATAGCTTTATTTAATTTAAATAATTTATCTCTTTGCTGGTAGGGGTCTGCAACACATTACAGAGCGATATAGTAACACACTGAGCAATACATTGCAGGCCCCTCCGGCAGCAAAGGGGTTAAGATCAATGCAGGTAGATCTCACTTCTAATTAATGCACAAAGGGCAGTTTGTCGCTGTGATCCAGAGGAAGGTGAAACATAACCCCTGCTGTGTTGTGGGGGAAACAAATTCCTTCCTGACCCCAGTAAATGGCGATCGGATCATCCCTGGATCACTGTGCAGTGAGATCAGATGGAGCAGCACAGATCAGCGTTGTTATACACAGGGGCACACTCAGTATATAGAGTGGTGATGGGGCGATGGGGCCCCTGTGTATAATCAAAGGGTGATGGGGCGCGTGTGCCCCTGTGTATAACTCACATGATCCCCCATCCTTCTGCATATCTATCACAATCAGGGCCCCCGACAGTTGGGGACAGCCAGGACAACTGTCCCGGGTCTGGGGAGGGTAAGGCCGGCCGGCGCTGCAAGTTGAGCCTGAACCTCTTGCCAGACCCGGCGGCCGGTCCTCTCATGGCTAGGTCCTGGCTCTCCCTCAGCTATAGGCCTCTTCCTTCTCTGTCTCACTTTGAGCTTCCAACGCTGGTGCGCGACGTGCTTCTCTGATGTCAGCGCGCTGGAAGTAAGCTTGGCCCAGCTTCAGGCAGCAGAGGAAGGCTTGGCGTGCACGCCAGCATTGGTAGCATGTGGGACAGAGTGGAAGAGTTGGTGTGCCCGAGCATTAGATGCCGGCTCCGGGTGGGCACGCCTGTGCAGTAGGCGCCGGCAACGGCTGGGCGCGCCTGCGCAGTAGATGCCAGCTCCAGCTGGGCGTGCCTACATAGAAGACGCTGGCTCTGGCCGGGCGCGCCAGCGCAGTCGGCTCTGGCTTGGGCACCTGCACAGTAGATGCCAGCTCCATCTGGGAGCACCTGCGCAGTAGACGTACCTGTGCAGTAGGCTCCAGCTGGGCATACCTGTGCAGTAGACTCCGACTTGGCATGCATGCGAGCAGACGCCGGCTCCGGCCAGGTGCGCCTGCGCAGTAGATGCCGACTCTGAATGAGGGAGATGGCACAGTAGGATCCGGCTGGGCGAGCCTGCGCAGTAGATGCTGGCTCGGGCCAGGAGCCCTAGCACAGTCGGCTCTGGATGGGCATGCCTGCACAGTAGACGCCAGCTCCGGCGGGGTGTAACGATGTGCTCACCACAAACTAGACGGAACCGCGAGGCTGAGGTGGGGATTTGAGAAAACACCAACCAACAGCCACGAGGGCGCATCTTGATTGTAGATTGGTCAGGGTAGCCGGGTCGGGGTTGGAGAGGTACGGATCGTTGCGGGTAAGCCGAGGTCGGGGAGCCAGAGGTGCGGAGTCCAAGAGAAAAGCTGGGTCGGTACACAGGAGGTCACTGAAGCAGAGCAGGGAAAGGTAGCGAGAGACTGCAAGAAGGCAAGGCACGAGGGAGGTGAACACAGTTAACTGGAACAATGCTCAGCCGCTGAGGGAATGGAGAACAGGGAATAAATAGGAGGACTCACCAATGGGAAGCAGGAAGGAGGAGACTGCAGCGAAAGATACCAGGTGCAGGAGGCACCTATGCTTTAGAGGAGGAGAGCGTGCGCCCGTGAGTGGGGAAGTGCACGCGACTGCGCGTGTGCAGAGCGTGTCCGTGGCAGGAGTGTAACGCTTGTGCTCCCACGCACAAGCAAAGACAAGGAGGGGGACCCAGTAGCGAGGTTGGGAAGTTGCATGAGACACAAGATAGGAGAACGTTGTCACGCAGCTGGGTAGCGGTGCACTTCATCACATGAGCATGCCGCACGCGAGAGAAGCGTGGCGCGTCCGGAAGATTGGAGCCATGCTCTGTGGCACAGCTGAACGAGCTGCACGTGCGCGCATGCTCTGTTAGCAAAGCGGAGCCATGAACACTCAGGCACCAGCGCGGGGTGTGGGATGCCACTGGTAAGAAGAGAAGGTAGAGCAGAGTCAAGAGCACAAGGTTACAATGGTTGGTTGCTTCCTGGAGGATGTCCAGCCTCCTTAAAGGCATAGTGCTAGTAACTGAAGAGAAGAGCAATACTAAATTCAAAGTAAGGGTTCTTTAGTTAAATGCTTTGGCCAAAGTATTGTATGCCTGCTACCACGTCAAGGTAAACCCTAATCAGCAGGTCCTACACTACCCGCACGATAGACTAACTTAGTAATAGAAAGAGGAAAGTCCCAGTCTTCCATAAAGCCCAAAGGAGGGCAAGTAGAGGTCCAGAGGAGATCCAAGCAGGAACAGCATGCAATGACAGGAACAGGAGGCATCGAGTACTGGAGTAGTACTGTGCATTACCAGGGCAGATAGCAACTGACTGTTATTTAAGGAGCAGCAGCAGCAGCAGCAGCAGCAGCAGCAGCTGTTGGCAATGAGAGTCAGAGTGAGGCTTACTTCCTGCCAGGAGGAAGAGGGCAGGGTTTGCCAGAAAGCAAGATGGCGTCACTTGCCTCAGTATGCTTGAAGTCACTTCCTGTTGGTGAGATAAGGCAGGGGACGGAGAGCAGGCGCGGCCTCTGCGGAAGTAGGGAAGGGTTCACAACACGAACAAGGATTAGAGAGTCTTGACTCGCACCTGAAGAGTGGCGCACAACGCGATCAGGGCCGGGGCCAAGCTCCGTGGCACACGAAGAACCGCGTGTGCGCTCTGTAAGGAGAGCGGGAATCTGAGATGTGGCAGGTAAGGAGGGAACACGCCCAGGGAG
The DNA here is from genome assembly GCF_040206685.1 of Ascaphus truei. NCBI lineage: Eukaryota > Metazoa > Chordata > Amphibia > Anura > Ascaphidae > Ascaphus > Ascaphus truei. Next base: position 1,788,527 of record NW_027456730.1, on the reverse strand, counting down.
CGTGTTTCCCGATACCTTTCAGTACCCCCCCTCTTCTGGATCGAACTCTGAGCGATCCATACTAGACTGGGGGGAAACAGTCCATAAAAAGTTCTTACCAAGGCGGCAAGCAAAGTAGGGTTTCTGCAGATTCCAAGGAGCGGCCCGCAGAGAGTCCAGGCCACAGTACAGGAACAAGACAATGGCCAGGAACTATGAACAGGAACTACAGTATAGCAAGACTTTAAAAACTGCCAAACCTGGAAACTACGGAAGCAGCATTCCATGGTCTGTAACTCAAGGGCTCCCTCCTGGAGTAGGAGGAAAAACATTTCTGGACTGTTGAAAGGAAAGGGACTCAAGTCTCCCAACGGTAAAGGGGTTCAGGGACGGCAGAGTCCACCTCGGGGGGTCCGTTTGTTTGGGCTGAGCATAATGTAACGCTGGTGCTCCCACGCACAAGCCAAGAAAAGGAGGGGTCCCAGTACCGAGGTTGGGAAGCGCAGGAGACACGAGATAGGAGAAAGTTGTCATGCAGCTGGGGAGCTGTGCACGGGCGCATCCGGAAGAGTGGAGCCAGGCTCCGTGGCACAGCTGAGCTAGCTGCACGTGCGAGCATGCTCTGTTAGCAGAGCGGAGACGCGCGCACTCAGGCACCAGCGCAGGGTGTGGGATGCCACTGGTAAAAAGAGAAGGTAGAGCAGAGTCAAGAGCACAAGGTTGCAATGGTTGGTTGCTTCCTGGAGGATGTCCAGCCTCCTTAAAGGCATAGTGCCAGTAACTGAAGAGAAAAGCAATACTAAATTCAAAGTAAGGGTTCTTTAGTTAAATGCTTTGGCCAAAGTATTGTAAGCCTGCTACCACGTCAAGGTAAACCCTAATCAGCAGGTCCTACACTACCCGCACGATAAACTAACCTTAGTAATAGAAAGAGGAAAGTCCCAGTCTTCCAGAAAAGCCCAAAGGAGGGCAAGTAGATAAAGTCCTTTTGTCAGGATGGAATGTGTAAGAGGTGTTTTCTACCCTCTACTGATGTCTATTTTTGATTAAATAAAGCTTTTTTCTTTTACTAATTGCGCTTGGATTGTTTATGGAGAGCAGTGACCGCCCAGACTCTGTTTTTCCTTTTCTGCTTTTACCTTCGCCGGGTTCATGGTGAGCCCCTTGTTAGAGATAATATACCCCAGAAAAGTTGTGGACGCTTGATGGAAGAAGCACTTCTTCAGTTTCGCGTACAGATGATTCTTCCGAAGTCGGAGAAGTACCTGTCTGACATGAGAAACATGCTCCTGTTCAGACTTAGAAAAAATCAATATATCGTCCAAATACACGACCACAAACCGGTTGAAAAGATCCCTGAATACCTCGTTCACGAAGTCCTGGAAGACGGCCGGGGCATTACAGAGTTCAAAGGGCATGACGAGATACTTGTAGTGACCATCATGAGTATTGAAGGCCGTCTTCCATTCATCGCCCTGGCAAATCCTTACCAAGTTGTAGGCCCCCGGGAGATCCAATTTAGTAAAGATATTGGCCCCCTGTAGGTGGTCGAAGAGTTCTGGAATCAGCGGCAGAGGATAACGGTTCTTAATGGTAATTTTATTAAGACCCCTATAGTCAATACAGGGTCTTAGCGATCCGCCCTTTTTTCTTTACGAAGAAGAAACCTGCACCGGCTCACGACGAGGATTTATGGATAAAGCCCTTTTGCAAATTTTCGTGAATATAGTCTCTCATGGCTTTCATCTCCGGAAGTGACAGAGGATAGGACGCAACCCTAGGGGGTACCGAGCCGGGCAATAAGTCAATCGGACAGTCAAATGGACGATGTGGCGGCAAGACCTCAGACCTGTCTTTGTCAAAAAATATCACAGAATTCAGCATAGATCTCCGGCAGACTTGTCCCTACCTCCTTGGGAGTAGTGGCTCCACAGATGCTGTTGGAAGAGACTGAACAGTTCCTGAGACAGAACGGGCTCCATTGGACCAGATTTTTGCATGCTGTCACGGTAGTGCTGCCCGCAGACCAGACCCATCCCTGAACAGCGGTGGGACGTTAGTAACACGCACCCGCAGCAGAGGAAGCGTGTCCGGAGTGTGGTAGTTTACGTAGACAGGCCAGGAGACTTAGTATGGTATTTGTCACGCTGTGCCCACCCCAAACTAGACGAGACCCTCGGTACTGAGGTGGGAAAAGAGTAAACACCCCCGACAGGCACAGGAATCTGCTCTGGAGTGTGCGTAGTTGCTTGCGCCGGGTCAGGAGCAGGGAGGGTAGAGGAGTAGTGAATACTTGCCGAGTTAAGAGTAATAGGTTGGAGAGTTACGGAGGGTCAAGGGTAGCCAAGGTCGGGGGTTCCAGAGAAGCGGTGTTCCAAAGGCAAGCCAAGGTCGGTACACAGGAGATCAAACAAGACAAGGCAGGATATCTAAGAGACAAGAGAGATAAGCACAAGCACAGGAGCAGGAAGCTTATGGTCAGCCAATGTGCCAGTGGTACTGCTGAGCCTAAATAGGTGAGACAGCCCAATAGGAGCAAGAGGCGGAACTGGGTCGTGTTCGTGCGGAGCCTGTGATAGGCTATGTTAAGGATGCCAGGTGAGAGTGCTATCAATGGCCTCTAGTCCCACCGGGAACTTCTTGTGAACGAGCGAAATCTAGTTTCTCTCGGCAAAGCTTTGGTCGACAAAATTACCTCTAGAGCCGGAATCTATGGAGGCCACTGTGGACACGAGAAAACCCTCCCCAGAGAGGGTAACCAGGAGCAGAATCCTTGTGAGAGGCCTTATAGCGATAGGGGATAAGGAGAACGTCCCCAACGTGACCCCCCTGGACTGCCCTGGGGTTTTAGAACCCTCCGCCTTCTGTGGGCAAGGAAGAGCCTGGTGCCACGGGCTGGCGCAGTACAGACACAGGCCAGTGTCTCGTTAGTCGACAGCTTATAGCCTCCCAAGTGCATGGGTATGTGGCTCTGGGGGTGAAGAGGTTCTGGTGGATGCTCCTGCGGAGGCGAGACTCCTGGGGCGAACAGTAGACATTGGGCTCTCTCGGACCCCCTCTCTTGCAGCCGTTGGTTGATGCGAATGCAGATCGCGATCAATTCCTCGAGATCAGTCGGACGCTCCTGCGTGGTGAGTTTGTCCTTCAATGACTCAGAGAGGCCATGGCAGAAGGCGCCCACCAGGGACTCATCATTCTATCCTGTCTCTGCAGCCACGGTCCGAAACTCGAGGGCATACTTGGCGACCAACCGGGTTCCCTGGGCGATATGGAAAAGGGAAGATGCTTCCATCACCTTGCGTCCGGGCGTGTCGAACACTCTGCGGAACTCCCGAGTGAAGAGTCCGATGTCTTGAGTGAGGTCCGGTCTCACATGTTCCCCGATGGGGGAGGCCCAGGCCAGGGCGTCGTCGGTGAGCAACGGAGTGAAATACGCCACTTGGGATTTAGGAAATGGGAAACGAGAAGGCGTAACCTCGAACTGAATAAAACACTGGTTGAGGAACCCACGGCAACTGTGCTGGTCCCCTGCATAACGGCGGGGCGTAGGAAGTCGAGGTACAGCCGGCAATGACAGCGGGTCTGCTATGAGTCCAGTCGTGGTACGAACCAGGGAAGGGACCGCTGTGGTTGGAGCGGGTGCTTGTTCTGTAAGAAGGCGGAGGCTCTCCTGTAACATGAGCATGCGCCGGTCGTTGTGCTCGAGGTATTGTTCAAGTTTGGAAAATATGTTGGCGTGCGTGCTCAAGACTCGCCCCACCTGTGCTCACCACAAACTAGACGGAACCGTGAGGCCGAGGTGGGGATTTGAGAAAACACCAACCCGAAGCCGCAAGGGCGCCTCTTGATTGCAGATTGGTCAGGGTAGCCGAGTCGGGGTTGGAGAAGTTACGGATCGCTGCGGGTACTTAGCCAAGGTCGTTGTTGGAGAGGTACTGTGACACTCGTGCTGCCCCCAAACCTGGCAGGACCCCGGTACTGAGGTGGAACGGAAGGATACCACGCACCCACAGCAGCGGTGGCGTGCCCGGAGTGTGGTATAGAGCGAAGCTGGACCGGGGGCAAGGAAGAGGGTTAGTCAGGTACTTGCTGAATCCAGAGTAGAAGAAGGTAGAGTGGTTGTGTCCGTAAGCCAAAAGTCTGGGAGTAGAGACAGCTGCGTAATCGAATGTCCATTTGCCTGGTCCGAGGATTAGAGAAGACAGCGTAGGCGAATGTCCAATTGCCAAGTCTGAGGGGTAGAGAAGACAGCGTAGTCGAATGTCCATTTGCCAAGTTCAAGATCCAGAGGAGGTTTGCAGACAATCCAAGGTCAGGAACTCAGGGGCTGAAAAAACAAGAGCTATCCCCCGAGTGCCGTGCACAAGCTGCACGGGTTCTCGCGCGCCCTGTAAGGCAGATGGGCTGGCGCGCGCGACCCGGAAGAAGAGGAGAGGCAGTGTGGAAGATGCCCACGCCAGTGGGGAAATGACGGGGATCCAGGGCAGCCGCGGTGCCTGTTGTGGCAGCAGGTAAAGGAGCGCCGTGGCCCGAGGACCCTTACAGTACCCCACCCCCCCTCGAGGATCGAACTCCGGAGATAACTTCAGAGTAGGCGTCTTCAATCTGATATTTTTTGAAGAGAGCCAAACCTTATCTCCAGGTTTATACTTATGTGCCTCCTGACGAAGACGATCTACCTGTCTCTTCTGCCTCTAGGCCGAATCCCATAATACCCCTTGAATCCTCTTCCATGATCCCTGAAGAGTGGCAATCATAGAATCAGCAGCAGGAACTCCTGAAGTGGGTGTGGGAATAGGGAGCTGATTAGGATGATATCCATAATTTATAAAGAACAGCGACTCCTGTGTGGATTCATTCCTGAGGGAGTTGATGGCGAATTCTGCCCATGGGACTAATTCTGCCCAATTATCCTTAGTCAGAAGAAAAACATCGTAAATATTGTTCCAGGGATTGATTCATGCGCTTGGTTTGGCCATTGGTTTGAGGGTGATACCCAGATGAAAAAAGAAGGGAAATACCTAGACTCTGAGAAAAAGCGTGCCAACATTTCGAGACAAATTGAGTACCACGATCAGAAACAATAGAAAGTGGAATACCATGGATACAAAAAATCTCTTTCAAAAAAATATCAGCCAGTGTGGCAGATTATGGTAACCCCTTGAGGGGAATAAAATGGACCTGCTTGGAAAACCTGTCAATAAGCTACCTACCATACTTCTGACAAAGAAAGGAGTGAACACGGCAGTCTGCCACCTAAAGAACTTCTAGTCTTTGAAACCCTTAAAAGGACATTCTCCACCGCCCCCATCCTACGCCACCCAGATCTCAGGCTTCCCTTTACCCTAGAGGCTGACGCTTCGGATATCGGTGCTGGCGCCATCCTTTATCAAAGGCAATCCCCACAGGATAAGCTCCATCCCTGTGGGTTTTTCTCCAAAAAAAATTCTCCAGCACAACAAAATTATGATGTCGGCAATAGAGAACTGGCCTTTAAACTCACCCTACAGGAATGGAGACATCTCTTGGTAGGTACTGAAAACCCTATTTCAATCCTTACCGACCATAAAAACCTGTTGTATATAGAGAACGCACGCCGTCTAGGCTCCGGTGGTCTCTTTTCTTTTCTAGGTTCAATTATTTGATCTTTTTCATCCCCTGATCGAAGAATCAAAAAGTGGATGCGCTCTCACGGCAATTCATGGTCGAAGACAAATCCCAGGAGGTTCCAGAGACGATTCTACCCTCCAAATACGTCATTTCGGCCAACTCTTTCAATGTCTTGAATAAGGTTCTGGCAGCACAGGCTAATCTTTCCAGAGATCTCAAGGTGTCGGAGGGTCGTTTGTATGCTGCTCCACGCTTCCAAAGGAAGATACTAGAGTGGGGTCATTCATCCAAGTCCGCCGGTCATCCTGGTATCAAGAAGACTTCCGACCTCATCAAGCGAACCTTTTGGTGGCCCAGCATGCTGAGAGATACGGAAGTGTTTGTCAAATCCTGCCCAACTTGTGCCCAGGTCAAGACGACTCGCAGAAAACCGACAGGTCTTTTACAGCCATTACCCATTCCGGAACGCCCATGGAGCCACCTGTCAATGGATTTTATTGGAGAACTTTCCACTTCTAGAGGGATGAACACTATCCTGGTGGTCATGGATAGGTTTTCCCAGCAGGCCCATTTTATTCCCTCAAAGGGTTACCCAATTCTGCCACCTTGGCAGACGTCTTCGTCAAAGAGATTTTTCGCCTCCACGGGGTCCCACTGAACATTGTTTCTGACCGCGGCTCACAGTTTATCTCTAAGTTCTGGCGAGCCTTTGCCCATAGGATGGACATCACCCTTCACTTTTCTTCAGGGAACCACACTCAAACAAAAGGGCAGACTGAGAGAACAAACAAAACACTGACGCAATACCTGCGCTGCTTTGTCTCCAATAGTCAGGATAATTGAGTGGACCTCCTCCCTTGGGCAGAGTTTGCACACAACTCTTTAAAGAACATTTCCACACAGGAATCTCTGTTTTTTGTAAATTACGGCTTCCATCCAGTATGACTTCCGATTTCTTCAATCCCATCCGGGATCCCGGCAACAAACGACCATATTAAAATCCTACCGGAATCTTGCAGGAAGATCCAAAAGGTACTGGCAGAGGCGATTCGCAGACAAAAGGCACAAGTGGACCGTCACCGCTGAGAGGTGCCTGATTATAAGACAGGAGAATCTGAAATAAACGGTTTATAAGGAACTCCTGGTGGAGGCCTCTCCTATCGGCCTCTCCTGCGCCATATCCATCGCCACAGGGCTCCAAGAACGTTCCTCCCTCTCTGTCTTGGCCCCTCAGATGCATTCACATGGGCTCTTCTGCAAAGCCTGGGGAAGCAGCACTTGAGTCCAGATCTCACGGTCCCTTCCTCTGCGTCTTCCTCTTCCTCGGCTTCTTCCTCGGCTTCTTCCTCTTCCTCGGCTCCCTCCTCCTCCTCTTCTTGCTCCTCTTCCACCGCCTCTTCCTCCTCGGCTTTCTCTTCAGCTTCCTCCTCCTCTTCCTTCTCCTCTTCCCCCTCCTCGTCCTCCTCCTCCTCCGCTTCTTGCTCCTCTTCCTCCGCTTCTTCCTCCTCTTCTGCCACTTTGTCGTTCTCGCACTCCTCTTCATCCTCACGCACCATAGATGGTGTATAGTGCACTATGGAGCTGGAGCCGGAGCTGCCGCAGTCCCACGCTGATAGGCTGAACGGCTCCAAAGCCTTGTGATCCCCGACCTGCAGGAGACATAACGTGTGTGTAACCAGGACAGTGATGCTCTGTATCACAAGAGCTCCTCTGCCACTAATACCCACTCCGCCTCCCCAGAACCCTGTTATACCCCACTCCCAAGGCCCACAACCCTATTATCCTCCCAAGACCAATACCCCATTATACCCACCTCCCCAGACCCAGTACCCTGTTATACCCCCCCTCCCCAGGCCCAGTTCCCCGTTATACCCCCTGTGGCGAGAATGGGGTTAATCAGGCCATTAATAAAGGTATTATGCCCGGCTGATTAACCCCAACTCGGGGTTAAAAGTATCTGCATTGCCCTGATGTATTTGCTCCTGTCCCAGCCTTCTTACCCCCAGTTTGCAGCCTATTTCCTGCCTGTCATAATAGAATTACATACAAAGTGTGCTATAAGGTTTTCAGGCACAAGATGGCGTTGTGAGCGCCGAAGCTGGCGCTGATTGAAGAAGTGTGGCTGTATACGGGTGGTCTGTTTGAAGCATAGGTATCCTTTTTCAAACACGCAAGTTCAATTGAATAAGTGGCTTGCGGTTAGATTTGAAGTGGTTTTTCGACAGAATGCATCCGTACCTTGTTAGCTCACATAACATGAAAGGAGGAAAGTCTATTGCCGTGGGAATTCGGTCAATTGACGTGAGAACTAGGTGAACTTGGTATCTCACAAGAAAGCCTTTCAATTAAGTGGGATAACTCTCGAACGGAGACTGCTTCCCCTTTATACCCCTATCCCCAGGCCCAGTACCCCCTTATACCCTCTGCCCCAGTACCCGTGATAACCCCCTCCCCAGGCCCAGTACCCTGTATTACCCCCAGGTCCAGTACCCAATTATACCCACCTCCCCAGACCCCTACCCTGAAGAAGTAGCACTTTCTAGCTACGAAACGCGTAGGATTAACATATGCTGTATTAGTAGCCTTTTTAAGGTATTTTATTTGTATATTTGTATATGTATCCATGCATTTGCTGCCACCTTTCCGAGATGCCGCTCGGGTGTCTGTACTGCTAGTCACGCCCCCCCATGTGACGTAATTGTGTTTTCCCTGGTGTATCGCAATCAATTTTTCTCTACACGAATGGAGTAGCACAACGTTATATATGTGCTGTAGAGACTGATTCGCATTGACCACACACATACAGTAATGTGTCTGCCACAGCCGAGGATTTTTACATCAGCCCAACATATGGTGACCGAATACTGATGACAACAAGGAGGTGCTTCCCCCACGAGACTCCCAACCGATTTGGATGTCCTGTGTAAGCTGCCATTACCTTGAGAGGCCCAGACGCTATCTGGAGATCGTAGAGGAATACTTACCAGAGGGACCCTCATCCATCACCCATTCTGATGCCAGCTGTGTGGTAACTTCGTGTATTGTACACGTAAATGCGATTGATCTATAATTTTTATGTACGCAGAATACTTACCCTCTTTTTTTACACTAAAATGTTTTGATATACTTCACTATTTGCGTTTTGCGCTGTTTTTTGTCTTTTTTACACCATACACTGGCCCGGTACCCCGTGATACACCCCTCTCCTTGTTCAGTACCCCATTATACTCAGTCCCAGTATCCAGTTATACCTCCTCTTTGTCAGCCTCCTCCTCATCTTCTTTATCCTCCCACACTATTGATGGCATATAGTGCCCTAAGGAGCTGGAACTGGAGCTCTCAGGGTACCACGCTGACAGGCCAAACGGCTCCACCTCCGTGTGCTCCCCGACCTGCAGGAGACATAACGTCTGTGTAACCAGGACAGTGATACTCTGTATCGCAAGAGCTCGTTGCCATTTATTCCCCACTCCTCAGGCCCAGTACCCATTATACCCCCCTCCCCAGGCCCAGTACCCCTTTATACCCCCAGGCCCAGAAACCTGTTATACCCCCAAGCCCTGGCCCAATACCCCGTTATACCCCCAGACCAAGTTCCCCATTATACCACCCAGACCCAGTAGCCCGTTATCCCCCCTTCCCCAGGCCCAGTACCCCATGCTACCACCCTCCCCAGGCACAGTACCCCGTTATAAATGAGGCCCAGTACCCCGTTATATCCCCCTTCCCCAGGCCCAGAACCCCGTTAAACCCACCTCCCCAGGCCCAGCACACCTTTATACCCCCTCCCAGGACCAGTACCCTGTTATACCCCCTCCCCAGGCACAGTACCCAGTTATACTCCTTTCCCCAAACCCAGTACCCCATTATACCCCCCTCCCCAGGCCCAGTACTCCATTATACCCCCTCCCCATGCCAAGTACCCCGTTATACCGTAACGTACTATTCCATAAATAGTGTCCTGTACAACAGCTAAAAGTACTGTATGTGCAGCTGATTCACAGCTCAGTGATTCCCATTCACCTGTAAAGTGCTACTTCCACCTTCCTGTCGAGGGGTATTCTCCGCCCATGCCTGTGATACAGAGGATAGTAATGTGAGCACATGTATTCCTCACTCATAAGCATGTCCTTGCACTGTATGGGAGGTTTGACAGTTAAACCAATTGTCCACAGCACTCAAACAGCAACAATCTTCAACGCAAAGTTGCTTCGCAATGTTAGCAACTTTTCGGAGTAATAGACCCCTTCAAGGCCCGTTTCCATGTCACACTAATGGACAGTGGTACTTCCCTTTAATTAATCCTATCTAAGGAACCTGAATGGTCCATTTGACTCTCCCTTGCAGTCACATATAGGGGCCTATGCTAGTAGCCTTCATAAAGCAACTTGCTGGTTCTATTACGCTTAGGCAGGACCGCGTTCATTTGAGGTCCGGGACCCCCTGCTTCCTGAGATACAGGCCCCGTTATAGGGTGCATGTACACTGGCGACACACTTTATTCGAGCTTGGCTAGTCCCACGAATTCGGGTATACCCGGGTGTATTGAGGTTTGTGACTGTTTTCTGCCCGAGTACATTGAGTTATTTTCCAAGCAGGGATTGAAGCATTTTATTCCCGCTGGCTGCAATACTGCACAGTATATATATATAAACTGCATTACAATTCATGAATTTATGCCATCTGGTAGACACGCGAAGCATTGCAGCCTATTAAATCCTAATCATTATCATTTAACAGATCAGCCGCCCATCAGCCAGGCATGAACCCAGGCTGGGAAGGCAAATGCAACGGGGCTTGTCAGAGGTTAGGAGTGGCGCATTCCAGGTATCTGCCAGGTACATACCGGGTATTTACTCGAATAAAGTGTGTCGGTGCAGTATCTCCTATGCATTTAAATGTCTCGTGTCACATGACCGGATTACATGATCGTGTCACATAACGGGGCCTGTATCTCAGGCAGCATGTCAACGCGGACCTCAAGTCAACGCGGTTCTGCTACGGAGACCTGCTCATGCACACTAGTATTAAATTTTTTATTAAAACAGCTTCATTTCCTTAGTGGCTGGTTGCAAAGGAAATGAAGGGATTCAACCTCAATAGCCTGTTTATTTGGGGCAGAGGGGGTGGATGAAGGGGGTAGTAGACCCAGGGAGGGTAAATAGGCCTACCTGGAAGGTTGCGGGAGGAGTTAACCTGCGGAACCGCTATGGTAATGAAGGGGTTAACCAGGGCTGCTAGCACCCGCTATGAATAAACATCCATCCTTTGGGCAACTACCCCCTTCATCTAATCCCTCTATCCACAATAAACAAAAACACACAACAACCCTACTACCCACCTCCTCTACCCCCAACAACCCCCCCCCCCCACAGCCCCCAACACATACAGCACAGTAATGGGCAAAATTACTATTATCGAGATATGGATAATAGTGCATTTGCCCATTCTAAAACCAAAAATTAGCGTCATGACGTCACATAGCATCCGGTTGCCATGGCAACACGGTGTCATCTGATGCCGCACAGCCATGTTCACTGCAATTGGAGGGGGAATTGCAGAAGAATAACGGACAATGCCGGAGTTGCCGCCACCACACCACACTGCCACCCGCGATTGACAACCCGTAGCCCGGAGGTAAGGGCCCAAAACCCGGAGTATCCGGGTCAAACCCGGAGAGATGGCAACCCTGGCTATTATCCATATCTGGATAATAGTTATTTTGCCTATTACTGTCTGTATGTGTTGGGGGGGTTGTTGGGGGTAGAGGAGGTGGGTAGCAGGGTTGTTGTGTTTATTTTTCTTAATTGTGGGTAGAGGGATTGGGTGAAGGGGGTAGTAGCCCCAAGGATGGATGTTTAGGTCTACCGGGTGGTATCAGGAGGGGTTAACCCCTTCATTACTTTAGCGATATTAACCTCTAAGGTAATGAAGGGGCTGACTCCACCTACAACCTCCCGCAAGGCCTAAACACCCACCAAGGGCCAAACACCACCTTCACCCACCCCCGCTACCCACAATAAACCTGGCACTGGTAGTTAACCCCTTCATTGTCTTAGCGGTTAGCCGCTAAGGTAATGAAGTTGCCTGTACAGTAAATGCATTTTTCATTAATCTGATTCATGCCGGGGCCTCCTACGGTGCTGATATTACTGTGTATTAGCTCCCGAGACCCCCGGCATCAATCCGATGAGGAAAAATTCACCGCCGCCTCAGAAACTTCTTGGCAGCTTCACGACAACTTTTTTTGGCGAAAAGATTTTGGGAGTAAATCGCCATTCTAGAGCCTCGATGTGCCTCGGGCTACTAGAATTGCACCAGTTTGAAAACTGGCGATAAGTGGCTTATCGCCGCTCACTTGTTGATTTGTTTTTGACTGCTGAAAAAATTGGCGATTCAACCCACTTATCAACACTTACTGAATTGCTGTAGGCATTTTTGGCCGATAACAGCTAAAAAGCCTCGATAAGTGGGTTATGAAGGCTACTAGCATAGGCCCCATAATCTCCTATAGTCAGTAGCAGCACACCTCCCGGAGGTCACATGAGAACAGGCCCTGAAGGAGTCTATTACTCCGAAGCATTGCCCCCCTATTATAATCACTGATTGCTGTTTGTGTTTCCATAGTTGTATAGTGTTTTCTCCCTGTGTTAGTCCTGCACTCCTCATTATGTTTCTGTACCATTTATTGGTGATTTGCTGTATAATACATCTTTTCTTTGCATCTTTCTCTTCATGTTCTGGCATTTAGGTGGTGGATGTGCACTACATTTCTGTTGGTATATCTTATGGCTTTCAGCTAACTTATAGCAGGGGTGTGCAAACTGGGGGGTGCTAGGTTTTCCTGATGGGCGGTTGCAGAGGCCTCACGCTCTCCCCCAAGGCATTTAAATGAAATGCAGGGGATCGCGTGAGGCCAAAGTAACTCACTTACCGGGATGCAGATGCATGGTGTGACAAATGCAACGTCACGTCACATGACCCGTCACCATGGCAACACCGCAACACGGCGTCACATACCGCTGCGGGGTCTCATGGGATGTCACATGACCTGGCAGCGTCATTTGACACTAGAAAACGAGATAGGGGGACCTAGCAGGGGGGGCAGCTACAATAGTTTTCACACCCCTTCCTTATAGTATACTGCAATTTATTTTAGTGTTCCTTTACCCCGCCTCATCAGTATGCTCCTGTATGCTCTGGGTAATCACACTTGCAGCAGTTAGGCTCATTATAGCTTGTTCTTCTGTGTATAACTTACACTTATAACTATGCTGTGAGTGGTGTACTATAGATTGTGTACTGATAGCTATCGGTGTGCATTTTGGGCACTTGATGATGCATTAAGGTTGTTAGTACATATTGTATACTGGGTGTGCTGTACTTTGCACCTGTTATCATTGTACAGCTTTATTCTAGATGTGTTGTTTATTAAACTCTTTTCATTTAGAATAATAGTATTTCTTTATTTTGGGTGTCTTAGTTACCCCAGTGAGATTGTTACTGTTTGAGTGCTGTGGACAATTAGTTTAATTCTATATATTGCTGAAGGAATTAGGGATTCCTCATGTACACTGGGCACCGATTCACCTCTTTAAGATTCTTTGTTACTTGCCAAGAGGGTAGGGCTGTTTGTTTTTGTATATATATGTTAGGTTTGAGGGTGTTCATCTAAAAATCCGTGGGCCTACACAGATAAACCATTATGATGGAAACATACTCACTACAAACTGTAGCGTTATATGTGCTATACAGAAGGGGTACGTGTGTAGTGAGAATGAGGGAGCATGTGTCTTTATATAACCCTTAGTGTGTGAATCTGAGGGAGTGTGTGCTACTGTCTAATAGTTACTGTTTTTGTAAAGCATAACGAGAAGTGTGATTGTGTGTTTATATATATTTTTTGTGGTGTCTTTGTGCTTCTACAAGAGTTTCAATCTGTGGCATTTTAGTGTGATTGTGTGTGAATATAACTGATTGTGCGTTTGTATTTTTGGAGCAGGAACCTGTTAATTCTGTCTGTGTGTGTGTAAGTGGGAGAGAGTGTGCGTGTGTAAGTGGGAGAGTGTGTGCGTGTGCGTGTGCGTGTGCGTGTGTATGTATACAGGACCGAAACTCAGTGCTGATATTGTCTCTCATGCTGTGCCAATATATTCTCTCTGTGTGTGTATGCTTTTCAACTGGGGTTCTGCGGCCGCCAGGGTGGGAGAGCTTGGACTCTCCCATGCTGTCCCAGACCCAGCGACACCCCCACATAGCAGTGACCCGGAGCTCAGGGGCAGCAGCCGCCCAGTCACTGCTATACTTCCTCTTCCTGCCTGCTCCAGTCGGTGCCACTGAATAGAGGGAGAGAGAGGATTGGGAGCGTGCTCTCTCGCAGGGGTCTGTCTGTGTGTAAGTGTGAGAGTGTGTGTGTGTGTGTGTGTGTGCGTGTGTGTATGTGTATGTGGGCGAGTGTGGGTGCACGCGCGCAAGGAGGAGAGTGTGAGCGGGATAAGGAGTGTAAGGGGAGAGTGTGTGGGGGAGAAGGAGCATAAGGGGGAGAGTGTGAGGGGGAGAAGGAGCGTAAGGGGAAAAGGAGCGTAAGGGGGAGAAGGAGCGTAAGGGGGAGAAGGAGCGTAAGGGAGAGAGTGTGAGGGGGATAAGGAGTGTAAGGGGGAGAGTGTATGGGGGAGAGGCAGCTTAAGGAGGAAGAGGGGGAGAGTATGAGGGGGAGAAGGTGCGTGAGAAGGAGCGAGAGGGGGAGAAGGAGTGCAAGGGGGAGAAGGAGCGTAAGGGGGAGAAGGAGCGTAAGGGGGAGAGTGTGAGAGGGATAAGGAACGTAAGGGGGAGAGTGTGTGGGGGAAAGGGAGCATAAGGAGGGAGAGGGCGAGAGTGTGAGAAGGAGCATGAGGGGGAGAAGGAGAGTAAGGGGGAGAAGTAGCGTAAGGGGGAGAGTGTGTGAGGGAGAGGGAGTGTAACGAGGGAGAGTGTGAGGGGAAGAGGGAGCGTAAGGAGTGAAGTGAGGGGGGAGAGAGACGCGGCGACAGACAGGGGGCGAGGGTTGGGGTTTCCCAGTATTTCAAATTCACTTGTGAGCACATTCACATATCTTAGACAGGTCTGCAACCCCTGCCTTTCAACCATTATCACCTAGCATACAGTGCTTCCACCGCAGCAAGGGATTCTGGGAAATAACATGCAAATGAGCATATATATATAGAAAAGAGAAGACAGTTGGCACACTACTGACCAGGCAAAAACAGATGCTTATCCCATATGAATAGAACAAAAAGTATATTTACTAGATTGGGGTCCAGAAAAAAAAGAGACAGCACACTGCATTTAGTCTTCAGACAAAAAACTGTATTGAATCACAGGGCACGGCAACCAACGTTTCGGTCACCCAGAGGGACAACCCTGATGAAGGTCCCTCTGGGTGACCGAAACGTTGGTTGCAGTGCCCTGTGATTCAATACAGTTTTTTGTCTGAAGGCTACATTCAGTGTGCTGTCTCTTTTTTTGCTGGACCCCAATCTGGTAAATATATATATAATATAAAAGATAAAGAAAAAGCGCCCAATCCTTGTATAAAATCAGATATAAAAGGTTTAATATTCCATGGACAGACAAATGCACACTCACACTTTGTCAATAAAATAAAGGCATGTTATGGGACCACACATAGAAAAAACAACAAAACAGGTAGCGCTAACCGATATGTAATTAATAAAATATGTTGATATATAACACCTTATGTATGGACCAATATTCAAACGTAAGGGGCTGCCTAGTGATACAACAAACTGACCCCCTGGTCAGAACAAGTACATGGAAAGGGAATATGTATCTGAAGGCGCCTGTAAGAACAATGATATATAAAAAGACGTCTGTATGAACATATATATAATATTAAAACTGGTTTAGTTACACACAGTGTGTCGAATCATTTTCTTCAAGTGCACAGTCAGGATCCTAAAGGTTTAAAATGTATCGCAATAGAAAGTATTACTCCACATTGGAGAGGAGGAAATGCTGTGAGCCTGTTGGGGAGGAGAGAATCCTTTTGGATTTACGAATTACGTACCCTATCCCCACTAGGCCTAAACGTGGACTTCGATTTGAAGGCTTTCCTGGTTGGATAGTCCTGCACTGCATCAATACATCCCACTTACATGGTATCCATTTTTTGCAATTTGTCCACATTTTTTAAGAACCCATTGCTATTGAATATTTGTCAGACAATATTCTATACATACATAATACCAAGCCTATTATAGTGTATGCATTTCCTGTATTTTCTCTTTTAACCATTTATTGTATGTACAACACCAAGTACTCTCACTTTCATTATAGAGAAAACTCACTAATGTCACTTTATTTTCACATCCAGTTTTTTAGTGTTTTTATTTCTTAGTTCATATATTATTCACACATATAGTGTTTATATGCACTGTTTATTTATTTATTTATTTATAGTTAACACACATATTTGCAGTTTGCTTATTACTTTAAGTGGTCACATCATATTAATCCACACACTTAAGTCACCACACTTTATGTCATATCCACATTATTATTATGTTGTTTTGTATTAGCTAGTTATGTATTAGTTATTTGTATGTCTTGTTTGTGATTCAGCTGAGTCCACAGACCGCAGCAGCACAATTAAATATTGACATGAACTATCTCATTGCGCATGTGTCTGAGCACACAATATTGACTAAGAACTACCTCATTTGCCCGTATGCGCATGTGCACAAGTCTGCAGGTGAAAATAATTCAATTAATTACGGACGCTCTATTTAAGGGACCTTCATGGACTTTTATAATCATATACCCCTGAGGAAGAAAGCGGATAGCTTTCGAAACGCGTAGGGTGGCGGATTTAACACTTCTGCATCTCTGTGTTTGGTGATTTCCCTCCACGACATAGACGAATCAGTGTTTGTTGCTATTCAGATAGTTGGTCGCTTGTGAAAGTGTGTCGAATCTGCTGCTGCTGACCTGGACTAGCTGTACGTCCCCTCCAGTGTGCTGCGTGAGATCATCTGCCCACACGCTGGCTGGCGTGCACACATCCACGGAGACGCCCAGGAGCAGGGAGCAGCTAACATCACCGAGAGGGGATACTCTCTAATATATCCACTGCCTGCTTACATCTTCCATCTGGTGAGTGGGCATTGCATCTGAATCCACCGGTGCTGCAGTGTGTCAAAATAATCTTTTATTGTCCATATTATTTTATATGTCTATATGCTATATGAATTGTGTTATTAAATGTTTTTATCCTAATTTTTCACCTATCTGTCCTCTCAGCTGATCTATGTTGTCTTAAGTGTTGTTTGTCTTCTCACCCAACAGTATTATACTATGTGTTGTGCTTTCTCTTTTTTAAGCACACCCTGAGGAGCCATTTCCTGATTGTCCCAACAGGCTTGGTTTTTATATCCTTTTTATATATCATTGTTCTTATAGGCGCCATCAGATACATATTCCCTTTCCATGTTATGGGACCAGCCCATGCACCAGATGGACGTGAGACTTCACAGCCGTCCTCCGTTTGAATGCGGTTGAAATCACTGCAAATGGATGTTGCTGCTGCTGTAGTCACCGAAAATATCTTTTTCCTTCAAACCGGAACGCCTCTGGTCAGTACAGCCGCCATTAACCTCTCACCAATCAGGGACCAGGGAAATCCTTCACTGACGTCCTCACTCTGGTGTCTGGACTGCTCGACCACCGTAGTTCCTATGCTACGTGACCCTACGCGTTTCATCCGTCTCAGCGGATTTCATCAGGGGATGAACTCCAATTGAATTGAATCACCATAAAGAACATTGGTGTCAGGGAACAGAAATTAGCCAAGTCTTCTTCGGGGATAAAGAACAACCAACTACAGACTTCTGTATACCGGAAACCTACAGACAGAGCCAGCTATTTGAGGGACAACAGCTTCCACCCGACACACACCAAACATGCAACCATCTACAGTCAAGCCATACGCTGCAACCGGATATGCTCCGACACACCAGACAGAGACCAGCGGATTAAAGACTTGAGATCAGATTTTATAAACCGTGGATATAACCACAGAATTGTAGACCAGCAAATTCACAAAGCCACCAGAATACCAAGAAGTGATCTCCTTGAATACAAACAGAAGGAGACAACCGACAGGGTACCTTTGGTGGTCACATATAACCCACACCTAGGAGCCCTACGCAAGATCACCAGGGAACTACAACCCATCCTCCAGGAAGATACAAGACTGCAACAGGTCTTCCCTGAAGCACCCTTATTATCATATAGACAACCTCATAATCTCAAGAATATTATGGTGAGGAGTAAAGTATTCAGCAGTACAACTGAATGCGGGACGAAACCATGCCAGGACCTAAGATGCAAAACCTGCGCAATGCTCTACACAGCAGACACAATACAAATACCACAGCTGCTACTACATAGGTGAGACGGGGCAGGGGCTAAACAAGAGAATGAACCTGCATCGCCACAGCATCACACGCGGAACAAGAGACAGTCCTGTCGGCGAACATTTCTCTGACTCTGGCCATAAGATGAACGATCTGAGGGTTGCCATACTCAAAGGTAATCTTAAAACACCGAAAGAGAGACGGTTGCATGAATACAAATTTATGCAACTGTTCGGGACACTTAACGATGGCCTAAACAGAGATCAAAATTTTATGAGTCATTACTGACACAAGTGAACTCTCTTCCCATGAGTGCTAAAGACCATGTCTGTACATACTGTGCTATATGCATGCACACACAGCTGTCTCTTACATAAACCAATACTCCTTGTTTTTCCATCCCTATACACCAATAGAGACGACATAGTATCCACACACACTTTTAGTTATGCTACTATGTCTCACATTTCCACACCTACCCACACCATTTATATTAACTCCCACTCCACACACCCCTTTTGTAAAGCACTGTATACACTGTGGGCTCTCCATTCATTTATATTCACACAGATACACACACACACACACTCTTACATCACTTACTTTCAGGAACCATTTAACACCTCTAGCCATAAATGTCATCCACACCGGGGGAAGGACAAGCACAGATAACATTCCAAGAGACACTGTTTTTAAGTACTGTATACCATTTGCTTGCTTCATTCATTGTAATATCGCTGGAAGAAGAGATAGTGTATCTCGAAAGCTCGCACAAATAAAAGCATTTTGTTAGCCACAGAACGGTATCATCTATTTATTTTTTGATTATTGAAGCTTGGCTAACACGGTACTGATACCTCTATATATATATATATATATATATATATATATATATATATATATATATATATATAAAACCATCCAGCAGGGCAGCGGAACAGCAAAGAGAGGTAAGTGTACAAAGAATTGTATTGTAACAGACACAAAAATCCAATGTTTCGATCCCAGAGAGGATTTTCTTCCTGGGGTGCGCCTCTCCCTGCTGTTCCACTGTCCTGCTGGATGGTAACGTACTCTTTACATTATTTATGGGACTAGCACCAGGCTTATTTGGATTACAATGTTGGTGTGCTCTCTGTTTTCCTTACCCATATTATATATATTATATATTTATATATATATTTATATTTCCATTTGCTATATGCTTTGCTGTGGAGGGTTTTTGTCACTTTTTTTACCCACCATAACTTAACTAAGTATATATATATATATATTTTAAATATATATATATATATACACACATACAGAAGCACGCGGATGCACAGATACGCACACAATCAAATACACACAGACACACACACAGACATACAGTCATGCACACAGATACACATACACACACATACTGTACAGAAATATATATATATATACACACACATACACAGACATACACACATATACACATACACACCTACATTTTTAGGATTGTAGCAGTGAGAGACGGAGCAGACACAGAGATACAGTGTCACATGAAAACAAACACACAAGATACACTCAAAAGGAATATGAAAAGTAACAGATCTAGTATAACAAGTGACAGACATACGCAGGGTTAATAAGAAAAGAGACAGTCGGATACACACAGAGAAGTGATCATATGGATAACCTGTATCGGTGACAGACTTCAGGAGAAGTTCCAATAAAAGCCAGACACACTCCGGGTAACAACGTTTTATTTAAACACCTGAAATCTTGACCCTCCGCCTGCAGTTTGGGAAAGGCAGAGGTTTTGGGATCTGTCTGTGTGGGGTTTGCTGTGACTGGGGAGACCCCTAAATGTTCCTTTGTGTGACCCCTAAATGTTCTCTCTGTGTCTGGGAAGACCCCTAAATGTTCCCCAGTGTCTGTGAAGACCCCTAAATGTTTCCCAGTGTCTGTGAAGACCCCTAAATGTTCCCCAGTGTCTGTGAAGACCCCTAAATGTTCCCCAGTGTTGCTCACTTCAAAATAACCCAGAAAAGTAGCCTTGAGCCCTCGGTGACAGGGCGCTGTGCCCAGAGGGACTAGGCTCCCCTTACCTGTGAGTGTGGACTGCGTCCCCCCTGGCCTCTCCCCCCCTCTGGCAGCAGGGCTGACGTGGCAGGGGTAAGGGCCAGGGAGGTTAGAAATAGAGAGGCAGGGGCACGGGGTCAGTCTGCACCCGGGCATGAGATTCCGCCCACTCTGCCCTTTAATGTGAATACTGTTACATATGTTGGTTGTACGTGTTTAAAATAAAAAAAGGAATAAATAAATAACTAGAATTTATACTGAGTTTGTGTTAGTAACTCCCTTAACTTCTCCAACAGCTGATGAGTTCCCCTTTGGCGCTTAACGTGTTAGAAACACATGTCACTATTTCTCTGCATTAATTTGCAGGTCATTGGAAGAGCTTCTATGACCAGAGCCGCAGACAGGTTTCCTGGGGCCCAGGACTAGAGCTTCCACCGGGCCCCCAACCACGTGTTGGCGACATTGCGAGAACCCCCTCCCCCCGTTTTCTCTTACACTGCCCCCTTCTCACACACCACCTCGCTCTCACCCCCCTCTTACACTCCCACTGTCACTCTTTCCTTTTCATAACCCCAGGCCCAGTACCCCATTACACCCACCTCCCCAGACCCAGTACCCTGTCATATCCCCAAGCCCAGTTCCCCATTATACCCGTATCCCAAAGCCCAGTACCCCCTTATACCCCCTGCCCCAGAACCCATGATACCCCCCTCCCCAGGCCCAGTACCCCGTTATACCCCCTGCCAAGACTCAGTACCCTGTAATACCCCCAAATCCAGTACCCAGTTATACCCACCTCCCCTGATCCAGTACCAGTTATACCCCATACACTGGCCCAGTACCCCGTGATACACCCCTCTCTTGGTTCAGTACCCCGTTATACCCAGTCCCAGTACCCAGTTATACCTCCTCTTTGTCAGCCTCCTCACACTTCTCATCTTCTTCATCCTCCCACACTATTGAGCTGGAACTGGAGCTCTCAGGGTACCAAGCTGACAGGCCAATCGGCTTCACCTCCGTGCGCTCCCCGACCTGCAGGAGACATAACGTGTGTGTAACCAGGACAGTGATACCTCATTTGCCCGTATGCGCATGTGCACAAGTCTGCAGGTGAAAATAATTCAATTAATTACGGACGCTCTATTTAAGGGACCTTCATGGACTTTTATAATCATATACCCCTGAGGAAGAAAGCGGATAGCTTTCGAAACGCGTAGGGTGGCGGATTTAACACTTCTGCATCTCTGTGTTTGGTGATTTCCCTCCACGACATAGACGAATCAGTGTTTGTTGCTATTCAGATAGTTGGTCGCTTGTGAAAGTGTGTCGAATCTGCTGCTGCTGACCTGGACTAGCTGTACGTCCCCTCCAGTGTGCTGCGTGAGATCATCTGCCCACACGCTGGCTGGCGTGCACACATCCACGGAGACGCCCAGGAGCAGGGAGCAGCTAACATCACCGAGAGGGGATACTCTCTAATATATCCACTGCCTGCTTACATCTTCCATCTGGTGAGTGGGCATTGCATCTGAATCCACCGGTGCTGCAGTGTGTCAAAATAATCTTTTATTGTCCATATTATTTTATATGTCTATATGCTATATGAATTGTGTTATTAAATGTTTTTATCCTAATTTTTCACCTATCTGTCCTCTCAGCTGATCTATGTTGTCTTAAGTGTTGTTTGTCTTCTCACCCAACAGTATTATACTATGTGTTGTGCTTTCTCTTTTTTAAGCACACCCTGAGGAGCCATTTCCTGATTGTCCCAACAGGCTTGGTTTTTATATCCTTTTTATATATCATTGTTCTTATAGGCGCCATCAGATACATATTCCCTTTCCATGTTATGGGACCAGCCCATGCACCAGATGGACGTGAGACTTCACAGCCGTCCTCCGTTTGAATGCGGTTGAAATCACTGCAAATGGATGTTGCTGCTGCTGTAGTCACCGAAAATATCTTTTTCCTTCAAACCGGAACGCCTCTGGTCAGTACAGCCGCCATTAACCTCTCACCAATCAGGGACCAGGGAAATCCTTCACTGACGTCCTCACTCTGGTGTCTGGACTGCTCGACCACCGTAGTTCCTATGCTACGTGACCCTACGCGTTTCATCCGTCTCAGCGGATTTCATCAGGGGATGAACTCCAATTGAATTGAATCACCATAAAGAACATTGGTGTCAGGGAACAGAAATTAGCCAAGTCTTTTTCGGGGATAAAGAACAACCAACTACAGACTTCTGTATACCGGAAACCTACAGACAGAGCCAGCTATTTGAGGGACAACAGCTTCCACCCGACACACACCAAACATGCAACCATCTACAGTCAAGCCATACGCTGCAACCGGATATGCTCCGACACAGCAGACAGAGACCAGCGGATTAAAGACTTGAGATCAGATTTTATAAACCGTGGATATAACCACAGAATTGTAGACCAGCAAATTCACAAAGCCACCAGAATACCAAGAAGTGATCTCCTTGAATACAAACAGAAGGAGACAACCGACAGGGTACCTTTGGTGGTCACATATAACCCACACCTAGGAGCCCTACGCAAGATCACCAGGGAACTACAACCCATCCTCCAGGAAGATACAAGACTGCAACAGGTCTTCCCTGAAGCACCCTTATTATCATATAGACAACCTCATAATCTCAAGAATATTATGGTGAGGAGTAAAGTATTCAGCAGTACAACTGAATGCGGGACGAAACCATGCCAGGACCTAAGATGCAAAACCTGCGCAATGCTCTACACAGCAGACACAATACAAATACCACAGCTGCTACTACATAGGTGAGACGGGGCAGGGGCTAAACAAGAGAATGAACCTGCATCGCCACAGCATCACACGCGGAACAAGAGACAGTCCTGTCGGCGAACATTTCTCTGACTCTGGCCATAAGATGAACGATCTGAGGGTTGCCATACTCAAAGGTAATCTTAAAACACCGAAAGAGAGACGGTTGCATGAATACAAATTTATGCAACTGTTCGGGACACTTAACGATGGCCTAAACAGAGATCAAAATTTTATGAGTCATTACTGACACAAGTGAACTCTCTTCCCATGAGTGCTAAAGACCATGTCTGTACATACTGTGATATATGCATGCACACACAGCTGTCTCTTACATAAACCAATACTCCTTGTTTTTCCATCCCTATACACCAATAGAGACGACATAGTATCCACACACACTTTTAGTTATGCTACTATGTCTCACATTTCCACACCTACCCACACCATTTATATTAACTCCCACTCCACACACCCCTTTTGTAAAGCACTGTATACACTGTGGGCTCTCCATTCATTTATATTCACACAGATACACACACACACACACTCTTACATTACTTACTTTCAGGAACCATTTAACACCTCTAGCCATAAATGTCATCCACACCGGGGGAAGGACAAGCACAGATAACATTCCAAGAGACACTGTTTTTAAGTACTGTATACCATTTGCTTGCTTCATTCATTGTAATATCGCTGGAAGAAGAGATAGTGTATCTCGAAAGCTCGCACAAATAAAAGCATTTTGTTAGCCACAGAACGGTATCATCTATTTATTTTTTGATTATTGAAGCTTGGCTAACACGGTACTGATACCTCTATATATATATATATATATATATATATATATATATATATATATATAAAACCATCCAGCAGGGCAGCGGAACAGCAAAGAGAGGTAAGTGTACAAAGAATTGTATTGTAACAGACACAAAAATCCAATGTTTCGATCCCAGAGAGGATTTTCTTCCTGGGGTGCGCCTCTCCCTGCTGTTCCACTGTCCTGCTGGATGGTAACGTACTCTTTACATTATTTATGGGACTAGCACCAGGCTTATTTGGATTACAATGTTGGAGTGCTCTCTGTTTTCCTTACCCATATTATATATATTATATATTTATATATATATTTATATTTCCATTTGCTATATGCTTTGCTGTGGAGGGTTTTTGTCACTTTTTTTACCCACCATAACTTAACTAAGTATATATATATATATATTTTAAATATATATATATATATACACACATACAGAAGCACGCGGATGCACAGATACGCACACAATCAAATACACACAGACACACACACAGACATACAGTCATGCACACAGATACACATACACACACATACTGTACAGAAATATATATATATATACACACACATACACAGACATACACACATATACACATACACACCTACATTTTTAGGATTGTAGCAGTGAGAGACGGAGCAGACACAGAGATACAGTGTCACATGAAAACAAACACACAAGATACACTCAAAAGGAATATGAAAAGTAACAGATCTAGTATAACAAGTGACAGACATACGCAGGGTTAATAAGAAAAGAGACAGTCGGATACACACAGAGAAGTGATCATATGGATAACCTGTATCGGTGACAGACTTCAGGAGAAGTTCCAATAAAAGCCAGACACACTCCGGGTAACAACGTTTTATTTAAACACCTGAAATCTTGACCCTCCGCCTGCAGTTTGGGAAAGGCAGAGGTTTTGGGATCTGTCTGTGTGGGGTTTGCTGTGACTGGGGAGACCCCTAAATGTTCCTTTGTGTGACCCCTAAATGTTCTCTCTGTGTCTGGGAAGACCCCTAAATGTTCCCCAGTGTCTGTGAAGACCCCTAAATGTTTCCCAGTGTCTGTGAAGACCCCTAAATGTTCCCCAGTGTCTGTGAAGACCCCTAAATGTTCCCCAGTGTTGCTCACTTCAAAATAACCCAGAAAAGTAGCCTTGAGCCCTCGGTGACAGGGCGCTGTGCCCAGAGGGACTAGGCTCCCCTTACCTGTGAGTGTGGACTGCGTCCCCCCTGGCCTCTCCCCCCCTCTGGCAGCAGGGCTGACGTGGCAGGGGTAAGGGCCAGGGAGGTTAGAAATAGAGAGGCAGGGGCACGGGGTCAGTCTGCACCCGGGCATGAGATTCCGCCCACTCTGCCCTTTAATGTGAATACTGTTACATATGTTGGTTGTACGTGTTTAAAATAAAAAAAGGAATAAATAAATAACTAGAATTTATACTGAGTTTGTGTTAGTAACTCCCTTAACTTCTCCAACAGCTGATGAGTTCCCCTTTGGCGCTTAACGTGTTAGAAACACATGTCACTATTTCTCTGCATTAATTTGCAGGTCATTGGAAGAGCTTCTATGACCAGAGCCGCAGACAGGTTTCCTGGGGCCCAGGACTAGAGCTTCCACCGGGCCCCCAACCACGTGTTGGCGACATTGCGAGAACCCCCTCCCCCCGTTTTCTCTTACACTGCCCCCTTCTCACACACCACCTCGCTCTCACCCCCCTCTTACACTCCCACTGTCACTCTTTCCTTTTCATAACCCCAGGCCCAGTACCCCATTACACCCACCTCCCCAGACCCAGTACCCTGTCATATCCCCAAGCCCAGTTCCCCATTATACCCGTATCCCAAAGCCCAGTACCCCCTTATACCCCCTGCCCCAGAACCCATGATACCCCCCTCCCCAGGCCCAGTACCCCGTTATACCCCCTGCCAAGACTCAGTACCCTGTAATACCCCCAAATCCAGTACCCAGTTATACCCACCTCCCCTGATCCAGTACCAGTTATACCCCATACACTGGCCCAGTACCCCGTGATACACCCCTCTCTTGGTTCAGTACCCCGTTATACCCAGTCCCAGTACCCAGTTATACCTCCTCTTTGTCAGCCTCCTCACACTTCTCATCTTCTTCATCCTCCCACACTATTGAGCTGGAACTGGAGCTCTCAGGGTACCAAGCTGACAGGCCAATCGGCTTCACCTCCGTGCGCTCCCCGACCTGCAGGAGACATAACGTGTGTGTAACCAGGACAGTGATACCTCATTTGCCCGTATGCGCATGTGCACAAGTCTGCAGGTGAAAATAATTCAATTAATTACGGACGCTCTATTTAAGGGACCTTCATGGACTTTTATAATCATATACCCCTGAGGAAGAAAGCGGATAGCTTTCGAAACGCGTAGGGTGGCGGATTTAACACTTCTGCATCTCTGTGTTTGGTGATTTCCCTCCACGACATAGACGAATCAGTGTTTGTTGCTATTCAGATAGTTGGTCGCTTGTGAAAGTGTGTCGAATCTGCTGCTGCTGACCTGGACTAGCTGTACGTCCCCTCCAGTGTGCTGCGTGAGATCATCTGCCCACACGCTGGCTGGCGTGCACACATCCACGGAGACGCCCAGGAGCAGGGAGCAGCTAACATCACCGAGAGGGGATACTCTCTAATATATCCACTGCCTGCTTACATCTTCCATCTGGTGAGTGGGCATTGCATCTGAATCCACCGGTGCTGCAGTGTGTCAAAATAATCTTTTATTGTCCATATTATTTTATATGTCTATATGCTATATGAATTGTGTTATTAAATGTTTTTATCCTAATTTTTCACCTATCTGTCCTCTCAGCTGATCTATGTTGTCTTAAGTGTTGTTTGTCTTCTCACCCAACAGTATTATACTATGTGTTGTGCTTTCTCTTTTTTAAGCACACCCTGAGGAGCCATTTCCTGATTGTCCCAACAGGCTTGGTTTTTATATCCTTTTTATATATCATTGTTCTTATAGGCGCCATCAGATACATATTCCCTTTCCATGTTATGGGACCAGCCCATGCACCAGATGGACGTGAGACTTCACAGCCGTCCTCCGTTTGAATGCGGTTGAAATCACTGCAAATGGATGTTGCTGCTGCTGTAGTCACCGAAAATATCTTTTTCCTTCAAACCGGAACGCCTCTGGTCAGTACAGCCGCCATTAACCTCTCACCAATCAGGGACCAGGGAAATCCTTCACTGACGTCCTCACTCTGGTGTCTGGACTGCTCGACCACCGTAGTTCCTATGCTACGTGACCCTACGCGTTTCATCCGTCTCAGCGGATTTCATCAGGGGATGAACTCCAATTGAATTGAATCACC
The DNA here is from genome assembly GCF_040206685.1 of Ascaphus truei. NCBI lineage: Eukaryota > Metazoa > Chordata > Amphibia > Anura > Ascaphidae > Ascaphus > Ascaphus truei. Next base: position 1,761,493 of record NW_027456730.1, on the reverse strand, counting down.
ATAAAGAACATTGGTGTCAGGGAACAGAAATTAGCCAAGTCTTTTTCGGGGATAAAGAACAACCAACTACAGACTTCTGTATACCGGAAACCTACAGACAGAGCCAGCTATTTGAGGGACAACAGCTTCCACCCGACACACACCAAACATGCAACCATCTACAGTCAAGCCATACGCTGCAACCGGATATGCTCCGACACAGCAGACAGAGACCAGCGGATTAAAGACTTGAGATCAGATTTTATAAACCGTGGATATAACCACAGAATTGTAGACCAGCAAATTCACAAAGCCACCAGAATACCAAGAAGTGATCTCCTTGAATACAAACAGAAGGAGACAACCGACAGGGTACCTTTGGTGGTCACATATAACCCACACCTAGGAGCCCTACGCAAGATCACCAGGGAACTACAACCCATCCTCCAGGAAGATACAAGACTGCAACAGGTCTTCCCTGAAGCACCCTTATTATCATATAGACAACCTCATAATCTCAAGAATATTATGGTGAGGAGTAAAGTATTCAGCAGTACAACTGAATGCGGGACGAAACCATGCCAGGACCTAAGATGCAAAACCTGCGCAATGCTCTACACAGCAGACACAATACAAATACCACAGCTGCTACTACATAGGTGAGACGGGGCAGGGGCTAAACAAGAGAATGAACCTGCATCGCCACAGCATCACACGCGGAACAAGAGACAGTCCTGTCGGCGAACATTTCTCTGACTCTGGCCATAAGATGAACGATCTGAGGGTTGCCATACTCAAAGGTAATCTTAAAACACCGAAAGAGAGACGGTTGCATGAATACAAATTTATGCAACTGTTCGGGACACTTAACGATGGCCTAAACAGAGATCAAAATTTTATGAGTCATTACTGACACAAGTGAACTCTCTTCCCATGAGTGCTAAAGACCATGTCTGTACATACTGTGATATATGCATGCACACACAGCTGTCTCTTACATAAACCAATACTCCTTGTTTTTCCATCCCTATACACCAATAGAGACGACATAGTATCCACACACACTTTTAGTTATGCTACTATGTCTCACATTTCCACACCTACCCACACCATTTATATTAACTCCCACTCCACACACCCCTTTTGTAAAGCACTGTATACACTGTGGGCTCTCCATTCATTTATATTCACACAGATACACACACACACACACTCTTACATTACTTACTTTCAGGAACCATTTAACACCTCTAGCCATAAATGTCATCCACACCGGGGGAAGGACAAGCACAGATAACATTCCAAGAGACACTGTTTTTAAGTACTGTATACCATTTGCTTGCTTCATTCATTGTAATATCGCTGGAAGAAGAGATAGTGTATCTCGAAAGCTCGCACAAATAAAAGCATTTTGTTAGCCACAGAACGGTATCATCTATTTATTTTTTGATTATTGAAGCTTGGCTAACACGGTACTGATACCTCTATATATATATATATATATATATATATATATATATATATATATATATATATATATAAAACCATCCAGCAGGGCAGCGGAACAGCAAAGAGAGGTAAGTGTACAAAGAATTGTATTGTAACAGACACAAAAATCCAATGTTTCGATCCCAGAGAGGATTTTCTTCCTGGGGTGCGCCTCTCCCTGCTGTTCCACTGTCCTGCTGGATGGTAACGTACTCTTTACATTATTTATGGGACTAGCACCAGGCTTATTTGGATTACAATGTTGGAGTGCTCTCTGTTTTCCTTACCCATATTATATATATTATATATTTATATATATATTTATATTTCCATTTGCTATATGCTTTGCTGTGGAGGGTTTTTGTCACTTTTTTTACCCACCATAACTTAACTAAGTATATATATATATATATTTTAAATATATATATATATATACACACATACAGAAGCACGCGGATGCACAGATACGCACACAATCAAATACACACAGACACACACACAGACATACAGTCATGCACACAGATACACATACACACACATACTGTACAGAAATATATATATATATACACACACATACACAGACATACACACATATACACATACACACCTACATTTTTAGGATTGTAGCAGTGAGAGACGGAGCAGACACAGAGATACAGTGTCACATGAAAACAAACACACAAGATACACTCAAAAGGAATATGAAAAGTAACAGATCTAGTATAACAAGTGACAGACATACGCAGGGTTAATAAGAAAAGAGACAGTCGGATACACACAGAGAAGTGATCATATGGATAACCTGTATCGGTGACAGACTTCAGGAGAAGTTCCAATAAAAGCCAGACACACTCCGGGTAACAACGTTTTATTTAAACACCTGAAATCTTGACCCTCCGCCTGCAGTTTGGGAAAGGCAGAGGTTTTGGGATCTGTCTGTGTGGGGTTTGCTGTGACTGGGGAGACCCCTAAATGTTCCTTTGTGTGACCCCTAAATGTTCTCTCTGTGTCTGGGAAGACCCCTAAATGTTCCCCAGTGTCTGTGAAGACCCCTAAATGTTTCCCAGTGTCTGTGAAGACCCCTAAATGTTCCCCAGTGTCTGTGAAGACCCCTAAATGTTCCCCAGTGTTGCTCACTTCAAAATAACCCAGAAAAGTAGCCTTGAGCCCTCGGTGACAGGGCGCTGTGCCCAGAGGGACTAGGCTCCCCTTACCTGTGAGTGTGGACTGCGTCCCCCCTGGCCTCTCCCCCCCTCTGGCAGCAGGGCTGACGTGGCAGGGGTAAGGGCCAGGGAGGTTAGAAATAGAGAGGCAGGGGCACGGGGTCAGTCTGCACCCGGGCATGAGATTCCGCCCACTCTGCCCTTTAATGTGAATACTGTTACATATGTTGGTTGTACGTGTTTAAAATAAAAAAAGGAATAAATAAATAACTAGAATTTATACTGAGTTTGTGTTAGTAACTCCCTTAACTTCTCCAACAGCTGATGAGTTCCCCTTTGGCGCTTAACGTGTTAGAAACACATGTCACTATTTCTCTGCATTAATTTGCAGGTCATTGGAAGAGCTTCTATGACCAGAGCCGCAGACAGGTTTCCTGGGGCCCAGGACTAGAGCTTCCACCGGGCCCCCAACCACGTGTTGGCGACATTGCGAGAACCCCCTCCCCCCGTTTTCTCTTACACTGCCCCCTTCTCACACACCACCTCGCTCTCACCCCCCTCTTACACTCCCACTGTCACTCTTTCCTTTTCATAACCCCAGGCCCAGCACCCCATTACACCCACCTCCCCAGACCCAGTACCCTGTCATATCCCCAAGCCCAGTTCCCCATTATACCCGTATCCCAAAGCCCAGTACCCCCTTATACCCCCTGCCCCAGAACCCATGATACCCCCCTCCCCAGGCCCAGTACCCCGTTATACCCCCTGCCAAGACTCAGTACCCTGTAATACCCCCAAATCCAGTACCCAGTTATACCCACCTCCCCTGATCCAGTACCAGTTATACCCCATACACTGGCCCAGTACCCCGTGATACACCCCTCTCTTGGTTCAGTACCCCGTTATACCCAGTCCCAGTACCCAGTTATACCTCCTCTTTGTCAGCCTCCTCACACTTCTCATCTTCTTCATCCTCCCACACTATTGAGCTGGAACTGGAGCTCTCAGGGTACCAAGCTGACAGGCCAATCGGCTTCACCTCCGTGCGCTCCCCGACCTGCAGGAGACATAACGTGTGTGTAACCAGGACAGTGATACTCTGTATCGCAAGAGCTCCTGTGACACTTATACCCCACTCCTCAGGCCAAGTACCCTGTTATACCGTAACGTACTATTCTATAAATAGTGTCCTGTACAACAGCTAAAAGTACTATATGTGCGGCTGATTCACAGCTCAGTGATTCCCATTTACCTGTAAAGTGCTACTTCCACGTTCCTGTTGAGGGGTATTCTCCGCCCATGCCTGTGATACAGAGGATAGTAATGTGAGCACATGTATTCCTCACTCATAAGCATGTCCTGGTGCTGTATGGGAGGTTTGACGGTTAAACCAATTGTCCACACCACTCAAACAGTAACAATCTTTGCAACGCAACGTTGCTTCGTAATGTTAGCAACGTTTCGGAGTAATAGACCCCTTCAAGGCCCGTTTCCATGTCACACTAATGGACAGTGGTACTTCCCTTTAATTAATCCTATCTAAGGAACCTGAATGGTCCGTTTGACTCTCCCTTGCAGTCACATATAGGGGCCTATGCTAGTAGCCTTAATAAAGCAATTCGCTTGTTCTATTACGCCGGAGCAGAACCGCGTACATTTGAGGTCCGGGACCCCCTGCTTCCTGAGATACAGGCCCCGTTATAGGGTGCATGTATCTCCTATGCATTTAAATGTCTCGTGTCACATGACCATGGGATTTAAATGCATAGGAGATACCGGCACCCCATAACGGGGCCTGTATCTCAGGCAGCAAGGGTTCCCGGAGCTCAAGTCAACGCAGTTCTGCTCCGGAGACCTCCTGCTCACGTGCACTAGTATTACATTTTTTATTAAAACAGCTTCATTTCCTTAGTGGCTAGCTGCAAAGGAAATGAAGGAATTCAACCTCAATAGCCGGTTTATTGAGGGCAGAGGGGGTGGATGAAGGGGGTAGTAGCCCCAGGGAGGGTAATTAAGCCTGCCTGGAAGGTTGCGGGAGGAGTTAACTTGCGGAACCGCTATGGTAATGAAGGGGTTAACCAGTGCTGCTAGCACCCGCTAGGACTAAACATCCATCCTTGGGGGAACTACCCCCTTCATCTAATCCCTCTACCCACAATAAAGAAAAACACACAACAACCCTACTACCCACCTCCTCTACCCCCAACAACCCCCCCACCCCCGCCCTCAACACATACAGCACAGTAATGGGCAAAATTACTATTATCGAGATATGGATAATAGTGCATTTGCCCATTCTGTGTGTAAGTGTGAGAGTGTGTGTGTGCGTGTGTGTATGTGTAAGTGGGCGAGTGTGGGTGCACACGTGCAAGGAAGAGAGTGTGAGCAGGATAAGGAGTGTAAGGGGAGAGTGTGTGGGGGAGAAGGAGCATAAGGGGGAGAGTCTGAGGGGGAGAAGGAGCGTAAGGGGGAGAAGGAGCGTAAGGGGGAGAGTGTGAATGGGATAAGGAGTGTAAGGGGGAGAGTGTATGGGGGAGAGGCAGCTTAAGGAGGAAGAGGGGGGAGTATGAGGGGGAGAAGGTGCGTGAGAAGGAGCGAGAGGGGGAGAAGGAGTGCAAGGGGAGAAGGAGCGTAAGGGGGAGAAGGAGCTTAAGGGGGAGAGTGTGAGAGGGAGAAGGAGCGTAAGGGGGATAGTGTGTGGGGGAGAGGGAGCGTAAGGAGGGAGAGTGCGAGAGTGTGAGAAGGAGCGTGAGGGGGAGAAGGAGAGTAAGGGGGAGAGTGTGTGGGGGGGAGGGAGTGTAAGGAGGGAGAGTGTGAGGGGAAGAGGGAGCGTAAGGAGTGAAGTGAGGGGGGAGAGAGACGCGGCGACAGACAGGGGGCGAGGGTTGGGGTTCCCAAGTATTTCAAATTCACTTGTGAGCACATTCACATGTCTTAGACAGGTCTGCAACCCCTGCCTTTCAACCATTATCACCTAGCATACAGTGCTTCCACCGCAGCCAGGGATTCTGGGAAATAACATGCAAATGAGCATATATATATAGAAAAGAGAAGACAGTTGGCACACTACTGACCAGGCAAAAACAGATGCTTATCCCATATGAATAGAACAAAAAGTATATTTACTAGATTGGGGTCCAGCAAAAAAAGAGACAGCACACTGCATTTAGTCTTCAGACAAAAAACTGTATTGAATCACAGGGCACGTCAACCAACGTTTCGGTCACCCAGAGGGACAACCCTCATGAAGGTCCCTCTGGGTGACCGAAACGTTGGTTGCAGTGCCCTGTGATTCAATACAGTTTTTTGTCTGAAGGCTACATTCAGTGTGCTGTCTCTTTTTTTGCTGGACCCCAATCTGGTAAATATATATATACATATATATATATATATATATATATATATATATATATATATATATATATATATATATATATATATATATATCTAAAAGATAAAGAAAAAGCGCCCGATCCTTGTATAAAATCAGATATAAAAGGTTTAATATTCCATGGACAGACAAATGCACACTCACACTTTGTCAATAAAATAAAGGCATGTTATGGGACCAGCCCATGCACCAGATGGACGTGAGACTTCACAGCCGTCCTCCGTTTGAATGCGGTTGAAATCACTGCAAATGGATGTTGCTGCTGCTGTAGTCACCTAAAAGATCTTTTTCCTTCAAACCGGAACGCCTCTGGTCAGTACGGTCGCCATTAACCTCTCACCAATGAGGGACCAGGGAAATCCTTCACTGACATCCTCACTCTGGTGTCTGGACTGCTCGACCACCGTAGTTCCTATGCCACGTGACCCTACGCGTTTCATCCGTCTCAGCGGATTTCATCAGGGGATGAACTCCAATTGAATTGAATTGAATCACCATAAAGAACATTGGTGTCAGGGAACAGAAATTAGCCAAGTCTTCTTCGGGGATAAAGAACAACCAACTACAGACTTCTGTATACCGCAAACCTACAGATAGAGCCAGCTATTTGAGGGACAACAGCTTCCACCCGACACACACCAAACATGCAACCATCTACAGTCAAGCCATACGCTACAACCGGATACGCTCCGACACAGCAGACAGAGACCAGCGGATTAAAGCCTTGAGATCAGATTTTATAAACCATGGATATAACCACAGAATTGTAGACCAGCAAATTCACAAAGCCACCAGAATACCAAGAAGTGATCTCCTTGAATACAAACAGAAGGAGACAAGCGACAGGGTACCTTTGGTGGTCACATATAACTCACACCTAGTAGCCCTACGCAAGATCGCCAGGGAACTACAACCCATCCTCCAGGAAGATACAAGACTGCAACAGGTCTTCCCTGAAGCAACCTTATTATCATACAGACAACCTCATAATCTCAAGAATATTATGGTGAGGAGTAAAGTATTCAGCAGTACAACTGAATGCGGGATGAAACCATGCCAGGACCCAAGATGCAAAACCTGCGCAATGCTCTACACAGCGGACACAATACAAATACCACACAGGAATCGGGAATACAAAATTAGAGGAAGGTTCACCTGTTCCTGCAGCAATGTCGTGTACCTCATCATGTGCATGAAATGCCCAGGGGGCTGCTACTACATAGGTGAGACGGGGCAGGGGCTAAACAAGAGAATGAACCTGCATCGCCACAGCATCACACGCGGAACAAGAGACAGTCCTGTCGGCGGACATTTCTCTGACTCTGGCCATAAGATGAACGATCTGAGGGTTGCCATACTGAAAGGTAATCTTAAAACACCGAAAGAGAGACGGTTGCATGAATACAAATTTATGCAACTGTTCGGGGCACTTAACGATGGCCTAAACAGAGATCGAAATTTTATGAGTCATTACTGACACAAGTGAACTCTCTTCCCATGAGTGCTAAAGACCATGTCTGCACATACTGTGCTATATGTATGCACACACAGCTGTCTCTCACACATACTAATACTCCTTGTTTTTCCATCCCTATACACCAATAGAGACCACATAGTATCCACACACACTTTTAGTTATGGTACTATCTCTCACATTTCCACACAAACCCACACCATTTATATTAACTCCCACTCCACACACCCTTTTTTGTAAAGCACTGTATACACTGTGGGCTCTCCATTCATTTATATTCACACAGATACACACACACACTCTTACATCACTTACTTTCAGGAACCATTTAACACCTCTAGCCATAAATGTCATCCACACCGGGGGAAGGACAAGCACAGATAACATTCCAAGAGACACTGTTTTTAAGTATACCCTTTGCTTGCTTCATTCATTGTAACATCGCCGGAAAAAGAGATCAGTGTATCTCGAAAGCTCGCACAAATAAAAGCATTTTGTTAGCCACAGAACGGTATCATCTATTTATTTTTTGATTATTGAAGCTTGGCTAACACGGTACTGATACCTCTATATATATATATATATATATATATATTTATAAAACCATCCAGCAGGGCAGCGGAACAGCAAAGAGAGGCAGCACTCAGAGGTAAGTGTACAAAGAATTGTATTGTAACAGACACAAAAATCCACTTTTTCGATCCCACAGAGGATTATCTTCCTGGGGTGCGCCTCTCCCTGCTGTTCCACTGCCCTGCTGGATGGTAACGTACTCTTTACATTATTTATGGGACTAGCACCAAGCTTATTTGGATTACAATGTTGGAGTGCTTGCTGTTTTCCTTACCCATATTATATATATATTTATATTTCCATTTGCTATATGCTTTGCTGTGGAGGGTTTTTGTCACTTTTTTTACCCACCATAACTTAACTAAGTATATATATATATATTTTTTTTTTTTAAATATATATATTCACACATACAGAAACACACGGACGCACAGATACGCACACAATCAAATAAACACAGACACACACACAGACATACTGTCATGCACACAGATACACATACACACACATACTGTACAGAAATATATATATATATATATACACACATACACAGACATACACACAGTAACACATACACACCTACATTTTTAGGATTGTAGCAGTGAGAGACGGAGCAGACACAGAGATACAGTGTCACATGAAAACAAACACACAAGATACACTCAAAAGGAATATGAAAAGTGACAGATCTAGTATAACAAGTGACAGACATACGCAGGGTTAATAAGAAAAGAGACAGTCGGATACATACAGAGAAGTGATCATATGGATAACCTGTATCGGTGACAGACTTATGGAGAAGTTCCAATAAAAGCCAGACAAACACTCCGGGTATCAACGTTTTATTTAAACACCTGAAATCTTGACCCTCCGCCTGCAGTTTGGGAAAGGCAGAGGTTTTGGGATCTGTGTGTGTGGGGTTTACTGTGTCTGGGGAGACCCCTAAATGTTCCTTTGTGTGACCCCTAAATGTTCTCTCTGTGTCTGGGAAGACCCCTAAATGTTCCCCAGTGTCTGTGAAGACCCCTAAATGTTCCCCAGTGTCTGTGAAGACCCCTAAATGTTCCCCAGTGTTGCTCATTTCAAAATAACCCAGAAAAGTAGCCTTGAGCCCTCGGTGACAGGGCGCTATGCCCAGAGGGACTAGGCTCCCCTTACCTGTGAGTGTGGACTGCGTCCCCCCTGGCCTCTCCCCCCCTCTGGCAGCAGGGCTGACGTGGCAGGGGGAAGGGCCAGGGAGGTTAGAAATAGACAGAGGCAGGGGCACGGGGTCAGTCTGCACCCGGGCATGAGATTCCCGCCCACTCTGCCCTTTAATGTGAATACTGTTACATATGTTGGTTGTACGTGTTTAAAATAAAAAAAGTAATAAATAAATAACTAGAATTTATACTGACTTTGTGTTAGTAACTCCCTTAACTTCTCCAACAGCTGTTGAGTTCCCCTTTGGCGCTTAACGTGTTAGAAACACGTGTCACTATTTCTCTGCATTAATTTGCAGGTCATTGGAAGAGTTGCACAGTGACAGCAATTTGTACACTCACCATCTTCGCCTGAGCCGGCTCCTGGCTGAATACCGCCGGCTCCTCCTTTTCAGCCATTGTTTGCTCCTCCTGGCTGAATTGCGGCTGCGGTCTTATCCCCTCTCTGCCTCCGATCTGTATGAAGGACAATGCTTTTAGAGATATTCTGGGCACTTCCAACTCCCCCATCGGACCCTTCCTCTTCCTGACCTTGCAGCGCACAGTATCACCTGCTATGATGCCTCTCTGCATACCATGGTAAGTCATTCTGAACATACATGTGTCTTTTCTACATGTTACTCAGCTTCTATGACCAGGGCCGCAGACAGGTTTCCTGGGGCCCAGGACTAGGGCTTCCACCGGGCCCCCAACCACGTGTTGGCGACATTGCGAGAACCCTCTCCCCCTGTTTTCTCTTACACTGCCCCCTTCTCACACACCACCTCGCTCTCACCCCCCTCTTACACTCCCACTGTCACTCTTTCCTTTTCATAACCCCAGGCCCAGTACCCCATTACACCCACCTCCCCAGACCCAGTACCCTGTCATATCCCCAAGCCCAGTTCCCCATTATACCCCTATCCCAAAGCCCAGTACCCCCTTATACCCCCTGCCCCAGAACCCATGATACCCCCCTCCCCAGGCCCAGTACCCCGTTATACCCCCTGCCAAGACTCAGTACCCTGTAATACCCCCAAATCCAGTACCCAGTTATACCCACCTCCCCTGATCCAGTACCAGTTATACCCCATACACTGGCCCAGTACCCCGTGATACACCCCTCTCTTGGTTCAGTACCCCGTTATACCCAGTCCCAGTACCCAGTTATACCTCCTCTTTGTCAGCCTCCTCAAACTTCTCATCTTCTTCATCCTCCCACACTATTGAGCTGGAACTGGAGCTCTCAGGGTACCAAGCTGACAGGCCAAACGGCTTCACCTCCGTGTGCTCCCCGACCTGCAGGAGACATAACATGTGTGTAACCAGGATAGTGATACTCTGTATCGCAAGAGCTCCTGTGACACTTATACCCCACTCCTCAGGCCAAGTACCCCATTATACCCCAGGTCCAGTACCCTGTTATTCCCCCTCCCCAGGCCCAGTACCCCATTATAAATGAGGCCCAGTACCCCATTATACCTCCCTTCCCCAGGCCCAGTAACCCGTTATACCCCATTTCCCAGGCCCAGTACCCCGTAATACCCCCTCCCCAGGTCCAGTACCCCATTATACCCCCTCCCCAGGCCCAGTAACCCGTTATACCCCATTTCCCAGGCCCAGTACCCCGTAATACCCCCTCCCCAGGTCCAGTACCCCATTATACTCCCTCCCCAGACCAAGTACCCTGTTATACCGTAACGTACTATTCTATAAATTGTGTCCTGTACAACAGCTAAAAGTACTATATGTGCGGCTGATTCACAGCTCAGTGATTCCCATTTACCTGTAAAGTGCTACTTCCACCTTCCTGTTGAGGGGTATTCTCCGCCCATGCCTGTGATACAGAGGATAGTAATGTGAGCACATGTATTCCTCACTCATAAGCATGTCCTGGTGCTGTATGGGAGGTTTGACGGTTAAACCAATTGTCCACACCACTCAAACAGTAACAATCTTTGCAACGCAACGTTGCTTCGTAATGTTAGCAACGTTTCGGAGTAATAGACCCCTTCAAGGCCCGTTTCCATGTCACACTAATGGACAGTGGTACTTCCCTTTAATTAATCCTATCTAAGGAACCTGAATGGTCCGTTTGACTCTCCCTTGCAGTCACATATAGGGGCCTATGCTAGTAGCCTTCATAAAGCAACTCGCTGGTTCTATTACGCCGGTCAGAACCGCGTACATTTGAGGTCCGGGACCCCCTGCTTCCTGAGATACAGGCCCCGTTATAGGGTGCATGTATCACCTATGCATTTAAATGTCTTGTGTCACATGACCGTGGGATTTAAATGCATAGGAGATACCGGCACCCCATAACGGGGCCTGTATCTCAGGCAGCAAGGGTTCCCGGAGCTCAAGTCAACGCAGTTCTGCTCCGGAGACCTCCTGCTCACGTGCACTAGTATTACATTTTTTATTGAAACAGCTTCATTTCCTTAGTGGCTAGCCGTTAATGCAATGAAGGAATTCAACCTCAATAGCCGGTTTATTGAGGGCAGAGGGGGTGGATGAAGGGGGTAGTAGCCCCAGGGAGGGTAATTAAGCCTGCCTGGAAGGTTGCGGGAGGAGTTAACTTGCGGAACCGCTATGGTAATGAAGGGGTTAACCAGTGCTGCTAGCACCCGGTAGGCCCAAACATCCATCCTTGGGGGAACTACCCCCTTCATCTAATCCCTCTACCCACAATAAAGAAAAACACACAACAACCCTACTACCCACCTCCTCTACCCCCAACAACCCCCCCCCCCTCAACACATACAGCACAGTAATGGGCAAAATTACTATTACCGAGATATGGATAATAGTGCATTTGCCCATTCTGTGTGTTAGTGTGGGAGTGTGTGTGTGTGTGAGTGTGTGTGCGTGTGTGTATGTGTAAGTGGGCGAGTGTGGGTGCATGCGCACAAGGAGGAGAGTGTGAGGAGGAAAAGGAGCATGAGGGAGAGAGAGTGTGTGTGAGAAGGAACATAAGGGGAGAGGGTGAAGGGGAGAAGGAGTGTAAGGGGGATAGTGAGGGGGATAAGGAGCGTAAGGGGGAGAGTTTGAGGGAGAGAGTGAGGGGGAGAAGGAGCGTAAGGGGGATAGTGAGGGGGAGAATGAGCGTAAGGGGGAGAGCGTGAGGGTGAGAAGGAGCATAAAGGGGAGAGCGTGAGGGGGAGAAGGAGCGTTAGGGGGAGAGTGCGAGGGGGAGAAGTAGCGTAAGGGAGAGAGTGTGAGGGGGAGAAGGAGCGTAAGGGGGATAGTGTGAGAGGGGGAGTGAGGGAGGAGGGAGACAGGGTGACAGACAGGGGGTGAGGGTTGGAGAAGGAGTGTAAGGGGGATAGTGAGGGGGATAAGGAGCGTAAGGGGGAGAGTTTGAGGGAGAGAGTGAGAGGGAGAAGGAGCGTAAGGGGGATAGTGAGGGGGAGAATGAGCGAAAGAGGGAGAGTGTGAGGGGGAGAAGGAGCATAAAGGGGAGAGTTTGAGGGGGAGAAGGTGTGTAAGGGGGAGAGTGTGAGGGGGAGAAGGAGCGTAAGGGAGAGAGTGTGAGGGGGAGAAGGAGCGTAAGGGGTAGAGTGTGAGGGAGACAAGGATCAAAAAGGGGAGAGTGCGAGGGGGAGAAGGAGCGTAAGGGGAGAGTGTGAGGGGGAGAATGAGCGTAAGGGGGAGAGCGTGAGGGTGAGAAGGAGCATAAAGGGGAGAGCGTGAGGGGGAGAAGGAGCGTTAGGGGGAGAGTGCGAGGGGGAGAAGGAGCGTAAGGGAGAGAGTGTGAGGGGGAGAAGGAGCGTAAGGGGGAGAGTGTGAGGGGGAGAATGAGCGTAAGGGGGAGAGCGTGAGGGTGAGAAGGAGCATAAAGGGGAGAGCGTGAGGGGGAGAAGGAGCGTTAGGGGGAGAGTGCGAGGGGGAGAAGGAGCGTAAGGGAGAGAGTGTGAGGGGGAGAAGGAGCGTAAGGGGGATAGTGTGAGAGGGGGAGTGAGGGATGAGGGAGACAGGGTGACAGACAGGGGGTGAGGGTTGGATTTCCCCAGAATTTAAAAATCATATTCTGGTGTTTCCTAACCAAAAAAAAGTTGAAAGGATAGATAGATGTGTTTTAACTATTTGTACTTCTATATTTATAGTAACTGTGAATTCCATTGTGTGTGTGTCAGTCAGTGTGTGTGTGTGTGTGTGTGTGTGTGTGTGTGTGTGTGTGTGTGTGTGTGATGGATAGATAGATGTGAGCACACTTATTCACACGGCATTCAGCATCCTTGTACAATATGCGTAATGTTGGGTATTGTGTGCTATTTTTCAAATATACTTTTGAAACATATATATATTACGTTGCCATCCATCAGGGCAGCGAAACAGCAAAGAGAGGCAGCACTCAGAGGTAAGTGTACAAAGAATTGTATTGTGGCAGACACAAAAATCTGACTTTCGATTCTCTCTCACTCTCTCTCTTTATATAGTATACACTGTGTGTGTGATATATATATATATATATATATATATATATATATATATACGCACAGATAAACAGATACACATGCACGCATAAATATGCGCACGCACACAGATGCACAGATAAGCGCACACACAAATACACAGACACACACACAGACACACACACAAAAGGAATATGAAAAGTGACAGATCTAGTATAACAAGTGACTGACATACGCAGGGTTAATAAGAAAAGAGACAGTCGGATACACACAGAGAAGTGATCATATGGATAACCTGTATCGGTGACAGACTTCAGGAGAAATGATATGACCCAAATTATTGAGGAACCAACCAGGAGAGGGGCAATACTGGATTTGTTCATATCAAACAATGTAGAAGTAATAACAAATATTCAAGTCCTGGGACATTTGGGTAACAGTGATCATAACATGGTCTCATTTGAAATAAATTATCAAAAAATAGATTTCTTGGGTTCAGCAAAGACCTTAAACTTTAGAAAGGCAGATTTTAATAAACTGAGGTCTAATCTAGTAGTAATACAATGGGGTGATGTTTTTGCAGGGAAAAATGTAGAAGATAAATGGGCAGTCTTTAAAACATTGTTAGAAAAGCACACTTATCAGTGTATACCCTTGGGTAATAAGTATAAAAGAAATAACTCAAAACCAATGTGGCTAAATAAACAGGTAGGGGAGGAAATGGACAAGAAGAGGAAGGCGTTTAGATTCTTTAAGTCAGAAGGGACAGAGACATCGTATCAGAATTATAAGGAATGTAACAAAAATTGCAAAAGGGCAATCAAATTAGCAAAAATGGATAATGAAAAAAGGATTGCAATAGAAAGTAAGGTCAACCCTAAAAAGTTCTTTAAGTACCTTAATAACAAAAAAATGAGAAAAGAAAATATAGGACCCTTTCAGTATGAGATGGGTAGGCAGATTATTGGAGATAAGGAAAAAACTAAGGAATTAAACAAATTCTTTGCCTCTGTGTTTACCAGGGAAGAATCAAATTCAATAGTAGTGCCGCAGGAGGAAGCCACAACCTCCACATTAATGAGCAATTGGTTAACTGAGGAAGAAGTTCATAAGCGACTTGAAAAAATGAAAGACCATGGGGCACCTGGCCCCATGGTATACAGCCAAGAGTTCTCAAGGAGTTATTTATTTATTTATTTTTGATTTATAAAAATATTTTACCAGGAAGTAATACATTGAGAGTTACCTCCCGTTTTCAAGTATGTCCTGGGCACAGAGTAAAACAAAATAATACATGGTTACAAATACAGTTACATAAATGAACAAGGTATACATTATATACAAGACATTGCATGCACAGTTAAAGAAAATATATATTATGAGCGTATGAAACAGTTACAGACCAGATTAAAGTGTGAGACAGCCTTAGATTTGAAAGAATGTAAGCTGGTGGTGGATATGAGAGTCTCTGGTAGGTTGTTCCAGTTTTGTGGTGCACGGAAGGAGAAGGAGGAACGTCCGGATACTTTGTTGAGTCTTGGTACCATGAATAGTCTTTTGGAGTCTGATCTCAGGTGATAGGTACTGCATGTGGTAGGGGTGAGGAGCTTGTTCAGGTAGCTGGGTAGCTTGCCCAGAAAGTATTTGAGGGTGAGACAGGAAAGGTGAACTTTGCGCCTAGACTCTAGTGATGACCAATCTAGTTCTTTGAGCATTTCGCAGTGATGTGTGTTGTAGTTGCATTGGAGAACAAAACGACAAATTGAATTGTAGAGGGTGTCAAGTTTGCTAAGGTGGGTTTGAGGAGCCGAGCCATATACTATGTCTCCATAGTCAATAATTGGCATTAGCATCTGCTGTGCAATACGCTTTCTGACCAGGAGACTTAGGGAGGATTTGTTCCTATAAAGTACCCCTAGTTTGGCATAGGTCTTGGTTGTCAGGGTATCAATGTGCATCCCGAATGTTAAGTGGGAGTCAAACCATAAGCCCAGGTATTTAAAATAGTTAAGCTCAGTGATATCCAAACCATTATATTTAATATTCAAGGACTCCATTTCCACAGGCTCAGTACCACAAGATTGGCGTAAAGCAGATGTGGTGCCTATATTTAAAAAGGGAGCTAGATCACAACCGGGAAAATACAGACCTGTAAGCCTGACTTCAATAGTAGGGAAACTACTTGAAGGTTTAATACGGGATAATATTCAGGAATACCTAATGGAAAACAAAATTATTAGTAATAGTCAGCATGGATTTATGAAGGATAGATCTTGCTGTCATCACTCACAGGTTTTTTACCTCCCACAACGGACACTGACTGAGCTCTATTCCAATTGCCTGATTTTGGGGCTTTCTTGTAAGTTCCCATTGCATCTGTGTGTTCCATGATGTTTGCTCACTAAATCCATTTGTTGTCCTTTCAATCCGTGCAGCAATTCTTTATTGTCCTCTCTCCATGTCCCCATTATAGTTATAGGGTTATCATAATTTCATCACACAGTGTTGCACTATCATCTGTGTGATGCTTTGTCCCTTTATGTTCACCCGGTGTACTGCGCTCCCTGACTTCTCGACACTGCAACTAGTAAAGGATCAACAAGGAAGATCCATTGAAGGTTGAGCTACAATTGAACACTGGTTGTATATTTTATTTTCTCCTTTTTTCTTTTTATTGTTGCCTCACCCTTATTGTTGGTTCACCATTGTATGTCATTTTTCCCTACCTGGAACACCCTCAGGAGTGCCTGGTGATTTCCGTGTTCTTTTATCAAACGGGCAATGGATGGAAGGGAAGTAAACATAATTATGCCATTTACAAAGCACTAGTAAGACCACACCTTGAATATGGAGTACAGTTTTGGGCACCAAATCCTAAGAAAAGACATTATGGAACTAGAGAGAGTGCAGAGAAGAGCCACCACATTAATAAAGGGGATGGACAATCTAACTTATGAGGAGAGGCTAGCTACAGATGCAGCAACGAGTATTAGAACTCTGCCTGGGTATTTTCTGGGGCAGTCTCACAGTAAATGCCTCAACATTGCCTCAATATTTCTGTGAGATTCTTAATGGCCCATAGGATTAACACAGCAGGGGGTCCCTGCAAACTGAATGGGACAGCAGGGACCCCTGCTGTGTCAATCCGATGGGCCATTAAGAATCTCACAGAAATGTTGAGGCAATTACTGTGAGACTGCCCCAGAATCTCCAAGGAATTTCTCCGGTAAGCGTTCTAATACTGGTGGCTGCATCAGTAAATTAGTTTTAGTTACATTGGAAAAGAGGCGTCTAAGAGGCGATATGATAACTATATACAGTACAAATATATTCAGGGACAATACAAGGAGCTTTCAAAAGACCTATTCATCCCACGGGCAGTACTAAGGACTCGGGGCCATCCCTTAAGGTTGGAGGAAATGAAATTTCACCAGCAACAAAGGAAAGGGTTCTTTACAGTAAGGGCAGTTAAAATGTGGAATTCATTACCCATGGAGACTGTGATGGCAGATACAATAGATTTGTTCAAAAAAAGGTTAGATATCTTTTTAGATGGGAAAGGTATACAGGGATATACCAAATAAGTATACAGTACATGGGAAGGATGTTGATCCAGGGATTAATCCAATAGCCAATTCTTGGAGTCAGGAAGGAATTAATTTTTCCCCTTAATGGGGTTTTTTGTTTGCCTTCCTCTGGATCAATAAGTAAGTATAGATATAGGATAAAGTATCTGTTGTCTAAATTTAGCATAGGTTGAACTGTATGGACCTACGCCTTTTTTCAACCTCATCTACTATGTAACTATGTAAGTTACAATAAAAGCCAGACAAACACTCCGGGTATCAACGTTTTATTTAAACACCTGAAATCTTGACCCTCCGCCTGCAGTTTGGGAAAGGCAGAGGTTTTGGGATCTGTGTGTGTGGTGGGGTTTGCTGTGTCTGGGAAGACCCCTAAATGTTCTGTGTGACCCCTAAATGTTCACTCTGTGTTTGGGAAGACCCCTAAATGTTCCCCAGTGTTGCTCGCTTCAAAATAACCCAGAAAAGTAGCCTTGAGCCCTCGGTGACAGGGCGCTATGCCCAGAGGGACTTGGCTCCCCTCACCTGTGAGTGTGGACTGCGTCCCCCCTGGCCTCTCCCCCCCTCTGGCAGCAGGGCTGACGTGGCAGGGGGAAGGGTCAGGGAGGTTAGAAATAGAGAGGCAGGGGCACGGGGTCAGTCTGCACCCGGGCATGAGGTTCCCGCCCACTCTGCCCTTTAATGTGAATACTGTTAAATATGTTGTTTGTACGTGTTTAAAATAAAAAAAGGAATAAATAAATAACTAGAATTTATACTGAGTTTGTGTTAGTAACTCCCTTAACTTCTCCGACAGCTGTTGAGTTCCCCTTTGGCGCTTAACGTGTTAGAAACACGTGTCACTATTTCTCTGCATTAATTTGCAGGTCATTGGAAGAGTTGCACAGTGACAGCAATTTGTACACTCACCATCTTCGCCCGAGGCGGCTCCTCCTTTTCAGCCATTGTTTGCTCCTCCTGGCTGAATTGCGGCTGCGGTCTTATCCCCTCTCTGCCTCCGATCTGTATGAAGGACAATGCTTTTAGAGATATTCTGGGCCCTTCCAACTCCTCCATCGGACCGTTCCTCCCCCTGACCTTGCAGCGCACAGTATTACCTGCTATGATGCCTCTCAGCATACCATGGTAACTCATTCTGAACATACATGTGTCCTTTCTACATGTTACTAAGCTCGTATGACCAGGGCCGCAGACAGGTTTCCTGGGGCCCAGGACTAGAGCTTCAACCGGGGCCCCCCACCCACGTGTTGGCGACATTGCGAGCACCCTCTCCCCCCATTTTCTCTTACACTGCCCCCTTCTCAAACACCACCTCGCTCTCTCATCCCCCTCTTACACTCCCACCTCTGTCTGTCAGTCTCCCCTCCCCTCTTACACCCCTCTGTCTCAAACTCCCCCCTCTGATCCCACACTACATAACCCCCATTCCCAGTACACACACACAATACCCCCTCCCCAAATACACACACATACACAGTAAGCGCCCCTTCCCAAATACACACACACAATACGCACCCCCCCCCCCCCCCAAATTAACAATGGCACAAATAAATTGGCTTATAATTAAAAATTCGTAGAGCGTTGGATCCCTTTTTTACTGACCCCTCCTCAAATACACACACATACTGTACAGAGTAAGCGCACCTTCCCAAATACACACAAACACACACACAATAAGCCGCCCTTCCCAAATACACACACATACACAGTAAGTGCCCCTTCCCAAATACACACACATACAGTGGCGGCCGCCTTTATTCTCCTGCGGCCGCCACCGCAATGCGCGGGCAAAGTGCGGGAAGACGCGACTGGTTTCTGTTGCGTGCCGCGCGTCACTGTGGCGCCGGTCACACGTGGCAGGGTTCCCCCTGCATCCCCGAGTTCCCCCGGCATCCCCGAAGGGTGAAAGGTAAGCGGGGTAAGGGGAAGCTGCGCGAAGCAAAGGCGGGCAGAGGCAGGCAGAGGGGAGGGGAAGATGCGAAGATGCGGCTGGCACGCGGCCAAGTTTGGCGCCAGCCGAAAAAAGCCCCGGAAAATTACGGGCATTTGTTAGATTAAAGATGGCCGCAGCAGTACACAATAAGCGCCCCTTCCCAAATACACACACACAATAAGCCCCCTCCCCAAATACACACACACACACAATAAGCCCCCTTCCCAAATACACACACACAATAAGCCCCCTTCCCAAATACACACACACACACAATAAGCCCCCTTCCCAAATACACATACACAGTAAGTACCCTTCCCAAATACACACACACACACAGTAAGTACCCTTCCCAAATACACACACACACACACACACACAATAAGTACCCTTCCCAAATACACACACACACACACACACACACACACAATAAGCCCCCTTCCCAAATACACACACACAATAAGCCCCCTTCCCAAATACACACACATACACAGTAAGTACCCTTCCCAAATACACACACACAATAAGCCCCCTTCCCAAATACACATACACAGTAAGTACCCTTCCCAAATACACACACACACACAGTAAGTACCCTTCCCAAATACACACACACACACACACACACACACACACAATAAGTACCCTTCCCAAATACACACACACACACACACACACACACAATAAGTACCCTTCCCAAATACACACACACATACACACACACACACACAATAAGCGCCCCTTCCCAAATACACACACACAATAAGCCCCCTCCCCAAATACACACACATACACAGTAAGTACCCTTCCCAAATACACACACACACACACACACACAATAAGTACCCTTCCCAAATACACACACACACACACACACACACACACACACACACACACACACACACACACACACACAATAAGTACCCTTCCCAAATACACACACACAATAAGCCCCCTTCCCAAATACACACACACAATAAGCGCCCCTTCCCAAATACACACACACAATAAGCCCCCTTCCCAAATACACACACATACACAGTAAGTACCCTTCCCAAATACACACACACACACACACACACAATAAGTACCCTTCCCAAATACACACACACAATAAGCCCCCTTCCCAAATACACACACATACACAGTAAGTACCCTTCCCAAATACACACACACACACACACAATAAGCGCCCCTTCCCAAATACACATACACAATAAGCCCCCTTCCCAAATACACATACACAATAAGCCCCCTCCCCAAATACACATACACAATAAGCCCCCTCCCCAAATACACACACATACACAGTAAGTACCCTTCCCAAATACACACACACAATAAGCCCCCTCCCCAAATACACACACATACACAGTAAGTACCCTTCCCAAATACACACACACAATAAGCGCCCCTTCCCAAATACACACACACAATAAGCCCCCTCCCCAAATACACACACATACACAGTAAGTACCCTTCCCAAATACACATACACAATAAGCCCCCTCCCCAAATACGCACACATACACAGTAAGTGCCCCTTCCCAAATACACACACACACACAATAAGCCCCCCTTCCCAAATACACACACACACACACACACACACACACACACACACACACACACACACACACACACACACACACACACACACACACACACACACACACACACACACACACACAATAAAGACCCCTCCTGAAATACACACACACTAAGCCCACTCCTCAAAGGTTGTCCTTTAATCAGATCTTACCCGAGGTGTCTCTCTCTCCCTGGGGAAAGTGCGCCTTTACGCTGGGAGGCTCCTTCCGCTCTGAAATGTCCAAGTATCCGCTCTACAAGTAGCTCACGTTGGGAGAAAACTCCTTGCAGACGCAGTCAGCAGCTGTGCAGGTTATTGCAGTCAGCAGCAAGTGATAACAGCACAAGCCCAGTGACACAGGGCTCAGGTACAGGGCGGTTGGGCTGTAACCACGGAAATCAGGTAGCACATAAACATGGCATTTTTTGAGCTGTAGAATGATGATGTGCGTCACATTCTGGGCTCAGCCCCTGAGCTCTCTCAGCTGCTACCAGCGTGTGATAATAGGAGAGATCCCTATACTGGGATGTGAGAAGAAACATGGTGGCCATTTACTGTAATACTGTGTCCCATAACCTGCTTTATATGAAGTGTCATTTACACTCATTAGTAAAGACGCTAAACATTGAAAAATAGCTTCTGGCAGCTTGGCTCATTTTCTCTACAAATGTTCAATGAGAAAGTTGAATTAAACATCTTGTGATTTTTCAAACGGGCTAAAGTGTTAAAATAAACCCTCTGGGAGGTAAGAGCTTTACCCAAGGCCGTGATCATACCAAAAGCTGCGGGCCGCGCGCTCCCTCAGGGCGATGCGCCCGCCCCAAATCTGCACTGCAGGCAGGCGGCATCGAGAGGTGACAGGGAGGCGCAGCCATGACATCACACGAGCGCTTCGCCCTCATTGGCTGAACCGCTCAGTGACGCGTTGCCCGGCAAGATCAAATTCTGAGGTCTGTTCTAAATTGGAGGGCGTGATGGTGCGGGCGGTTACTGCGCGCTCATTGTAATGCTGTAGTGTGTAAGGCCTCGTTCAGGGTGCAGGCTTCGGAGAGAGGGCGTGCTGCCGTGCGAGCTGCCGTGGGACACAAAGTATTCAAATTGAATACTGGTTGTCAGGGTAGCAGCTGCCCTGTCTCCGAAGCCCGGCGTTGACGCTGAATACAGTTTCAATAAACGAAAAAATCGTTTTTTGAAGCTGCAGCAGCGTCACTGGGACCTAGGAAGCCAATGAAATCATTCTTGAGAATGATTTCATGCCTGCAACTGGGATCCCTAAGCTGCCGTCTGTAGCGCCCTCGCCGCCCCCTCAACTCCTGAAAAAGTCTGCTGGGGATGAACACACATCGCCCAGCAGACTGCCGCCCTCCCGAACACCCTCCCTCCAACTCCTGCCTCTGGCACCCTGAACGAGGCCTTATGGCGGCGCGCGGTCCGACGCTTTAGGCATTCAGCAGAGGACGGCAACTTGTGGCCCCCGAGCCGCACGCGGCTCTTTCCGCCCCTACTCGCGTCTCTCTGCAGGTTGCCGACCCACAGCTGGTGCCTCTCCCCCTCACTATCCTGCCGGCAAACCTAATATGATCCACAGAGGGGGCCTGCTGGGAGGTGTTCGTGCCGGTGCCTGACTGGTAGAAGGGAGGTTCCCCTGACAGGCACCTCTGTGGGCACCTTTCAGCAGGAAGCTCGGCAGGCCCCCTCCACAGGCCTCTAACAGGCCCCCTCCCTCCTCCAGGGCAGCAGCTCACTCAGATCCTCTCTCCCCTATCACTGTCCCCCCTCTCTCTCATCCCCTATCCCTGTCCCCCCTCTCTCTCATCCACTATCCCTGTCCCCTCTCTCTCTCATCCACTATCCCTGTCCCCTCTCTCTCTCATCCACTATCCCTGTCCCCTCTCTCTCTCATCCACTATCCCTGTCCCCTCTCTCTCATCCACTATCCCTGTCCCCTTTCTCTCTCATCCACTATCCCTGTCCCCTCTCTCGCTCATCCACTATCCCTGTCCCCTCTCTCTCTCATCCACTAACCCTGTCCCCTCTCTCTGTCTCATCCCCTATCCCTGTCCCCCCTCTCTCTCATCCACTATCCCTGTCCCCCCTCTCTCTCATCCACTATCCCTGTCCCCTCTCTCTCTCATCCACTATCTCTGTCCCCTTTCTCTCTCTCACTCATCCCCTATCCCTGTCCCCCCTTTCTCATCCAATATCCCTACCCCCCCTCTATCTCTCATCCACTATTTCTGTTCCCCCTCTCTCTCTCATCCACTATCCCTGTCCCCCCTTTCTCATCCAATATCCATGTCCCCTCTCTATCTCTGATCCACTATTTCTGTTCCCCCTCTCTCTCTCATCCACTATCCCTGTTCCCGTCTCATCCAATATCCCTGTCCCCCCTCTCTCTCTCACATCCACTATCCCTGTTCCCCCTCTCCCTCTCATCCACTATCCCTGTTCCCCCTCTCTTTCTCATCCACTATCCCTGTTCCCCCTCTCTCCCTCTCATCCAATATCCCTGTCCTCCCTCTCTCCCACTATCCTTGCCTCTCTCTCTCATCCAATATCCCTGTCCCCTCTCTCCCAATATCCCTGTCGCCTCTCATCCACTATCCCTGTCCCCCCTCTCTCCCACTGCCCCCTCTCTCTCTCATCCAATATTGTGAGGATTCTGGAGTCACGCCGCTCACGGCGTGCTCCTCACTTACCTGCAGCTCCGTCTGGGTCTCCCGCGGCGCACGTGGACTCCGGAGGCAAGCCGCCGACAGCTGTTCCTCCTATGCGCGCGCGCGCACGTCTTCCTCTCTCTTCTGCTCTCGGAGCAGGGCGTGGGTCCGCGCACGCAGCCGATGGCACTGATTCACGGAGGCGCGGCCACACGGAGGCGCTCCTGCCTCTTAAAGGCACAACACCTCTTTTGATGGCCATTACCAAATACAGTCAGGCTGCTGGGCTTTATGGCTCCTCCCCTGGGACTCCTTCTGGACCTATACCTGCTGTAACCTGGCCTTTCCACACACCTCCACCTTGCTGCGCTGCTATTGGATCCTCTCTCTTATATATACCTTGCAGAGTCACTGACTCGTTGGCTGAGCATAGAACCAGTTGTTCTCACCTCTCTCTGCCTCCTTATTCTATTTCGCAGACTTCCTCGTGAACTGAACCGGCTTCCGCTACGTCTTCCTGTACCTCTGGCATCCCGAACTCGGCATATGGCTACACGACTCTCCGCACCTCTGGCATCCCGATCCTGGCTTACGGTAAACGACAACGTCCCTCTCTCTAACCCCGGACTTGGCTAACGGCCTCTCTACCTACCGTACCTCTCCTACCCCGATCCGGAATCCCAGACCACTCTTCAATCAAGACGTGCCCTCGTGGCTGTGGGTGGCGTTATTTCCTATCCCACCTCAGCACCGCGGTCCCGTCTCGTTTGTGGTGAGCACATCCTTACATTATGCTCAGCCCAACAAACATGGATCCCGCTGAGGTGGAGCGCACTTTAAACGCCCATACTGCTCTGTTTTCCAGACTAGAGACTTATTTAGACCAAGAAGATAAACGGACGGAGAAGTTGCAGCAAAGCGTCCATGCCCTTACTCTTCAGGTTCGAGCCCTCACTCAGCAACCTTCACCCATGGCAGCTCCTGTACCGGCTAGTCCTGCTCCAACACCTCCGTCTGCCCCGGAACCACGAATTCCACCTCCCAGACACTATGCGGGGGATCCCCAAGGATGCCGGGGTTTCATTAACCAATGTCTCGTCCAATTTCGGCTCTCTCCCTCTCGCTTTGTGTCTTCTGTCTCCAGGGTTGGCTACATCTACTCCCTTCTCACTGACCAGGCACTGGCGTGGGCCTCCCCCATTTGGGAACAACAGGGTGCTATCACACAGGACATCGATCTCTTCGTCGAGGAATTCCGAAGAGTCTTCGATACTCCCGCACGGAGGTTAACGGCAGCTTCTGCTCTTCACCACATAACCCAGGGAGATCGTTCGGTTGCCGTGTATGCAGTGGAGTTCCGCACTCTTGCTGCTGAGACAGGTTGGAATAATGAGGCCCTATCTTCTGCATTCTGGCAAGGTCTGTCTGAAACCCTAAAGGATGAGCTTGCCGCGCGAGATCGTCCCACTAAGCTGGAGGAGTTGATCGCTCTGTCCATTCGTGTGGATCAGCGTCTGCTGGAGCGGAGATACGAGCGTTCTCATAACCGTCAACGGGTTTCAAGAACTCTTGCTCCCTCCTTCGTGGCTCTGTTACCTCCTTCCGGGGACATTCCAGAACCCATGCAGTTGGGAGGCAACAGGCTGTCTCCTGCTGAGAAACAGCGTCGGCGCAAGGCCGGTCTTTGCTGTACTGTGGCAATTCCGGTCACGCTGTACCCCAGTGTCCTCACAAACCGGGAAACGCCAGCTCCCAATGAGATCCCGGAGAGTTTCGTTGGGAATATTGACACTTTCTCCCATCGTCCAGAGCATTCTTCCCACCAGGATAATCTTGCCCATTACACTTTCTGGAGAGGGGTTTCACACTCAGGCACGAGCGTTCATTGACTCCGGTTCTGCAGGTAATTTCATTGATGAGACTTTTGCTAGACTGAATAATATCCTTTTGATCAACAGGAGGACGCCGGTAGGATTGGAGGCCATTGACGGTCGACCGCTTAAACCAGCATTTATCACGCTACAGACGGTGCCTCTTCTACTGCAGTTCGTCAACGTCCATACGGAGATCATTACCCTCGATGTAATCCACACTCCTTCTGCTGAGCTGATTTTGGGTCTTCCTTGGCTTCAACTTCATAATCCTCGCATCGACTGGACGGATCAGGAACCCATCCAGTGGGCTCCTTCTTGTGCCAAGACATGTACCCAGATTTTCCAGAGGATTGGTGGATTGTCTACCCTATCTGAGAAGATTAACTCCTTACCCTCTGTGTACTGGGAATTCCGTGATGTATTCGACAAGGCACGTTCCGAGGTTCTACCTCCGCACCGTTCTTTTGATTGTCCTATTGACCTACTTCCGGGCGCACCGCTTCCCAGGGCAAGATCCTATCCTCTCTCTCTCCCAGAGACAAGGGCCATGAACACTTACATTGCTGAGAACTTAGAGAGGGGTTTCATCAGAAAATCGTCTTCCCCGGTCGGAGCAGGCTTCTTCTTTGTCAAGAAAAAGGACGGTTCTCTCCGCCCATGCATAAACTACCGGGGTTTGAATAATATCACTCGTAAAAATCGCTACCCTCTGCCTTTGATTCCAGAACTCTTCGACCGTCTCCAGGGAGCAACTATCTTTTCTAAGCTGGATCTAAGAGGTGCCTACAATTTAGTAAGGATACGAGAGGGGGACGAGTGGAAGACTGCTTTTAACACCCATGATGGCCACTACGAATATCTGGTTATGCCGTTCGGTTTGTGCAACGCACCAGCAGTTTTCCAGGATTTTGTCAACGAGATTTTTCGGGACATTCTGAACTCATTTCTTATTGTTTACTTGGATGACATCCTCATTTTTTCTAAATCCACTCAAGAACACATCAAACATGTTCAACAAGTACTGTTACGTCTTCGGGAGAACCATCTTTTTGCGAAGCTGGAGAAATGTCAGTTCCACCTCAAATCAGTGGCATTTTTGGGTTACGTCATCTCGGACTCCGGTTTCAATATGGATCCAGAAAAACTTAAGGCTATTCTGGACTGGCCTCGTCCGACTACTCTTAGAGCCGTGCAACGCTTTTTAGGTTTTGCAAACTATTATCGACGTTTCATCCGCAATTTTTCGTCCACCGTATCTCCCATAACTGCCCTCACCAAGAAGGGTGCAGATCCTTCATCTTGGTCGGAGACCGCCATTAGGGCGTTTGATCTGCTAAAGAGGGCTTTTGTGTCTGCTCCCATCCTCACCCACCCAGATCCTAAGCTCCCATTTACCTTGGAGGTGGATGCATCGGACATTGGGGCTGGGGCTGTGCTGTCCCAGAGAACATCTCCCTTAGCCAGACTGCACCCATGTGCGTTTTTCTCGAAGAGATTTTCGTCCGCTGAACGGAATTATGATGTCGGGAATAGAGAGCTTTTGGCGATCAAGTTGGCTTTAGAGGAGTGGAGACATTTCTTAGAGGGTACTGAGACACCCATTACCATTCTGACGGATCATAAGAATCTCCTCTACCTAGAAGGGGCACGGCGTTTGAACGCTCGACAAGCCCGCTGGGCTTTGTTTTTTTCATGATTTAATTTTCTCATCTCCTTCATTCCTGGCTCCAAGAATCTAAAGGCGGACGCCCTATCGCGACAGTTCCTGGCGGAGTACAGGTCTGAAGAGCAACTTGAGTCTATTATTCCTTCTAGTTGTATCCTGTCCGCTAATTCGTTTGATATCATGGGCAAGATTCAATCCGAACAGTCACGGACTCATGAGGGACTCAAGGTTCCGGAGGGAAGACTCTACACGGCACCTCAACACCGCAAGAAGGTTCTCGAGTGGTGTCATTCCTCTAAATCAGCAGGACACCCAGGGATACGGAAGACCAACGACCTGGTTCAACGTACCTTCTGGTGGCCAGAGAGGGCTAAAGATGTGGAGGAGTTTGTCAAAGCGTGTAGTATTTGCGCTCGCAACAAGGTACCTTGGGTCAGACCTGCTGGGCTTCTGCTACCTTTACCCATTCCAGACCGTCCCTGGAACCATATTTCTATGGACTTCATTGTAGAGCTTCCAGAATCCAAAGGAAAAAATACGATTCTGGTGGTCATCGATCGTTTTTCCAAACAGTCGCACCTTGTTCCTTTGAGGGGTTTACCGAATTCCCCCAGGCTGGCTGATGTCTTCATTCAGGAGATTTTTCGTCTTCACGGAGTACCTTCTACCATTGTCTCGGATCGTGGGTCTCAATTCGTGTCGAGGTTTTGGCGTGCCTTTTCCCAGAAGTTGGGGATTTCGCTTCAGTTCTCTTCTGGGTACCATCCACAGACCAATGGGCAGACGGAGAGGGCCAACCAAAACCTGGAACAATATCTTCGATGTTTTATAACTGATACACAGGAGGACTGGGTGGATCTGCTTCCATGGGCCGAGTTTGCTTTGAACTCTCTTCGCAATGATTCTACCCAAGAATCTCCATTCTTTATAAATTTTGGATTTCATCCGTCTCGGTCACCTTTCTCTTCTCTCTCCTCAGGGGTGCCAGCAGTGGACAAGCACGTCTCTCGCCTGAAGGTCTTATGGTCCAAGATTCAGGAGAACTTAAGGGTGGCTACAGGGAGACAGAAACTCCAGGCTGATCGACTTCGACGCCAAGTGCCGGAGTTCGCCCCAGGAGACAGGGTATGGCTCTCGTCCAGGAATATCCGTTTGAAGGTTCCTACCATGAAGCTCGCTCCCAAGTTCCTCGGTCCCTTTACCATAGTTAGGAGGATTAATCCTGTGGCTTACGAGCTACGTCTTCCACCTTCTATGAAGATACCTTCGGTCTTCCATGTGTCCTTACTTAAACCAGTGTTTCGGAGTCCTCGCTTTTCCAAAAATACTTCTTCTCCACGTCCGATTATGATTCAAGGTCAACAGGAATACGAGGTGCAGTTTGTCCTGGATTCTAGAATTTCCAGAGGAGGAGTACAGTACTTGGTTCACTGGAGGGGGTTCGGACCAGAGGAACGTTCATGGATTCCTCACCGGGATCTTCACGCACCTCGTCTTCTACAGGCTTTTCATCGCAAGAATCCCTCCAAGCCTTATCATGGTCGCCCGGAGGTCGCCCCTGAAGGGGGGGGGGGGTACTGTGAGGATTCTGGAGTCACGCCGCTCACGGCGTGCTCCTCACTTACCTGCAGCTCCGTCTGGGTCTCCCGCGGCGCACGTGGACTCCGGAGGCAAGCCGCCGACAGCTGTTCCTCCTATGCGCGCGCGCACGTCTTCCTCTCTCTTCTGCTCTCGGAGCAGGGCGTGGGTCCGCGCACGCAGCCGATGGCACTGATTCACGGAGGCGCGGCCACACGGAGGCGCTCCCGCCTCTTAAAGGCACAACACCTCTTTTGATGGCCATTACCAAATACAGTCAGGCTGCTGGGCTTTATGGCTCCTCCCCATGGACTCCTTCTGGACCTATACCTGCTGTAACCTGGCCTTTCCACACACCTCCACCTTGCTGCGCTGCTATTGGATCCTCTCTCTTATATATACCTTGCAGAGTCACTGACTCGTTGGCTGAGCATAGAACCAGTTGTTCTCACCTCTCTCTGCCTCCTTATTCTATTTCGCAGACTTCCTCGTGAACTGAACCGGCTTCCGCTACGTCTTCCTGTACCTCTGGCATCCTGAACTCGGCATACGGCTACACGACTCTCCGCACCTCTGGCATCCCGATCCTGGCTTACGGTAAACGACAACGTCCCTCTCTCTAACCCCGGACTTGGCTAACGGCCTCTCTACCTACCGTACCTCTCCTACCCCGATCCGGAATCCCAGACCACTCTTCAATCAAGACGTGCCCTCGTGGCTGTGGGTGGCGTTATTTCCTATCCCACCTCAGCACCGCGGTCCCGTCTCGTTTGTGGTGAGCACATCCTTACAAATATCCCTTCTCTCTCTCATCCACTATCCCTGCCTCCCCCCTCTCGTTCTCCCCTCTCTCCCCTGCTCCCCCTTCTCCTCACCTTCCTCCCCTCCCTCTTCTCTCCTTCCTCTCCCTCTGTCTCTCCCAATATCTCGTTTTCCCACCCCTAAGGAACACACACAGTGTGCTGTGCAGTGTGGGGTTTAATGGGGGGAGGAGGGTGGGGGGGTGAGATGTGGGGATTACAAAGGTAAATTGGGGGGGATTAATCGGGGGGGGGGGAGGCTGCTCCTTAAATTTGTCCTGGGCCCCATGATTTCTATTGGCGGATATATTCCAATTAAGAATTTCACTTGTGAGCACATTCACATGTCTTAGACAGGTCTGCAACCCTAATTCTTTATGGGACTCTTATCTCCGTTGGAACCTCACAGGTTTATATATTCTACTCTAATTACGGGTTGCCAAGCAACCAACTGGCTATAAATATCAGGAGCCTTGTCCATTCAGTATCAGCCCTTTGAGAAAGTCGCCCTCTGGTGACGAAACGCACCAGGGATTCCAATTGCGCAATTACGTCATTGCAACGCTACGCACACGCATGAGGCAGCATTGAAGCGCGAGATCTACATTGCGGCCATTCAAGTGGGAGAGGCGAACTACGGGACCATATGGACTGAATCTTTGTCGGTGAATTACACCACTGGCCTCCTGTGAACATCATCATCTCCACGCAGCCCTGAGGGAGCTAAGACTTGTGGACGTTTGCAGTGCAGAGACTGGATGGTGGTGATTTATTCACACATTGTTTTATTTGAATTTTACTCTTGTGAGTGTAATTCTCCCCACCCCTTCCCATCCCTTTTAACATTAAATCAACAATATTACGCTATGGGGCGTGCGCTCTCTCTTCTTTCTCTTTTATATACATATATATATATATATAAACACAGAAGAAAAAGAAACCTCTAAAGTAGCACTCAGACAATAATCTGCAAAAATATAAAGGGTACTTTAATTAAATCCAAAAGATAACAGAAATACAAACAACTGACTGATGAGACTGCCTGTCTAAAAAATAAATTGGTGGACACAAAAAAAATGATCAAAAACACAGTGTAATAAACCCAAAAAAAATAAAACTAAAAAAATCGATGCCCTAAGAGAAACCTTGCTCACTGAGGGAAAGAGTAGTTTCCCGCAGTGCAGCAGTACAGACCGGCCGGTCACAAAAGATGTTAATGACTAATAGACATCATAAATCAAAAAAATGCAAAACTGAGAGAATATACACAGAAAAATATATATACATGTGCTGTACTGATAGCAGTGAGAGTGTCAGATACACAGGGGTAAGCCTAATACAATTGTATAATGCTATAACAGGGAATATATGAAAAATAGTTCATTTAGTGACCCAAATACACAAATATAAACAGATGGGAAAAACAAAGGGAGAGATGAATAAACAGAAATACTCAGCTCCTTGAGAATGAAACACTGCAATCATCAATCAGCACAGCACAGTCCACAAATAAAGTCCAAGATATTGGACAGTGTTGATAGTCCCAAATAAGACAGAAGGCAGGCAGGGTCAGCAACAGCAAAAATTAAAATTAGCCCACTAACGCGTTTCGCCCACAAAGGCTTCCCTGTTATAGCATTATACAATTGTATTAGGCTTACCCCTGTGTATCTGACACTCTCACTGCTATCAGTACAGCACATGTATATATATTTTTCTGTGTATATTCTCTCAGTTTTGCATTTTTTTGATTTATGATGTCTATTAGTCATTAACATCTTTTGTGACCGGCCGGTCTGTACTGCTGCACTGCGGGAAACTACTCTTTCCCTCAGTGAGCAAGGTTTCTCTTAGGGCATCGATTTTTTTAGTTTTATTTTTTTGGGGTTTATTACACTGTGTTTTTGATCATTTTTTTTGTGTCCACCAATTTATTTTTTAGACAGGCAGTCTCATCAGTCAGTTGTTTGTATTTCTGTTATCTTTTGGATTTAATTAAAGTACCCTTTATATTTTTGCAGATTATTGTCTGAGTGCTACTTTAGAGGTTTCTTTTTCTTCTGTGTTTATATATCTATACTTTTCCTCTAGCACCGCCTACAACTTATACTTTATTTCTGTTACAACTATATCAGTTATATTTTTCTGATTTAGGTAGGTTTATTTGACATTGCATTTAAATTTTTTTTGGAAGTGATGCGGTATTCACCTGTGTGTTAATAATATATATATATATATATATATATAGATATATATATATATATACAGTGTTCGACAAATCACCCAAAAATCTACTCGCCCAACCAAAAAATCTACTCGCCACCTAGTCCCGCCCCCAACCCCGCCCCAGTCCCGCCCCCAACCCCGCCCCCAACCCCGCTTTAAAATAAAACATATGAATAAAATCCATTTAAATGACAAATATATTTATTGTATTACATTATACTACAATTAGCCCTTGTTACGTGTGTGTGTGTGTGTCTGTGTAAATGTCGATCTAGAAATAAAAGCCAGGTGTGAATGACTAGTTTCCTGAACCCCTTAATCAGTGTCTGGATGCCCCCGCTTCACAATATCTAAAGCAGAAATCCCGTCTGGGATCTTACCGGATCCGTAGTCCCTCAATGTCCAGGTACCCTCATTCCCGCAATGTTATACATTGGAGGGGAGGTTCGTGTAGAACGGCCTCCTATGGCGCTGAGGATGAAGAATGGAATAAAGTCTTGTACACTGGTTTCTTATGTGGAATACCTCAGAGAAGGGAACAAGAAATAGACAGAAAACACCACAATAGTGTATTACCCTTGAGACAACAATGGCCGTGGTGGACACGATACAAAGAGCATTTATTGGTTAAAACAATTGTAACCTCAATTGATATAAAACATGTAATGAATTAATAAACAGTAGACTATTCTCCTGTTGAACAAGAAGATTGTTCTCCTGCTGAATAAGAAAAGGCTCCCAAGCGCTTGTGCTTAAGGGAGCTACGTTGCTCCGCCGTGTGGTAAAACTGAAATCCTACTCACCGTCCATGCGAAGGTTTTTGGCCATCCAGGGACACCGTAGCTGTGCACATCAGACGGTGACGTCAGCAGGAGGAGACGTTTGGAAAATACTCTGTTGGCAGCAAAACCACGAGGACTGCAGGAGATCTCCCTGCACTAACGGACGTTCTGCACCCCACGGCGAGCGGCTATCCCTGGCAAAGACCCCGAACCACTGCACATGTCCTACTCATGGACGGTGAGTAGGATTTCAGTTTTACCACCCGGCGGAGCAACGTAGCTTCCTTAAGCACAAGCGCTTGGGAGCCTTTTCTTATTCAGCAGGAGAACAATCTTCTTGTTCAACAGGAGAATAGTCTACTGTTTATTAATTCATTACATGTTTTATATCAATTGAGGTTACAATTGTTTTAACCAATAAATGCTCTTTGTATCTTGAAGGTAGAAAAAACAGGATATTCAACGCTCGTGCTGTATGATGGTGTGGATGATCCCTTTGCAGCATGTACATAAAGCGTCTCCCCAGAAACTCTCAAATCTAGGTGAACCCCCCTTAAAAAGGGGGGAGGGCACCCTGAAATACAAGATAATAAAAAATGCACAAATGCGCACCAGGGATTAGTGGAAGGTAATTTATTAAAAATACACACAAACTCTGAGGGGATCCAACCCCACCTCAGAACAGCTGTGCAGCTGGACGGCTAAGTACTACCCAGGAGAACATCTGATGGTGACTAAACCCTAAGCTGCACAGTATACAAATACAGTAAAATTTATATAAAAACACATGAAAGAAAAAAACAAACATGAAAACAACCTATCAACAGATTTGTATAGAAACCGCCATAAGGTTGGGCACTAGCAAGGGGAAACGGACACTCACACTGAGACAGTCAGCAGACTCGCGGTGGCTGCACAGGATCCGGATCTCAGCACCGCGGAGATGGAAAAAACCGCTGCTGTCTCCTGCAGGCTCCGTCTCAGCTTACCAGCATACACGCGCAGGATGAGATGTCGTGACCTCTACAGTACGCGTTTCGTACCAAGTACTTCGTCAGGATTATTGTATACTGTGCAGCTTAGGGTTTAGTCACCATCAGGTGTTCTCCTGGGTAGTACTTAGCCGTCCAGCTGCACAGCTGTTCTGAGGTGGGGTTGGATCCCCTCAGAGTTTGTGTGTATTTTTAATAAATTACCTTCCACTAATCCCTGGTGCGCATTTGTGCATTTTTTATTAGCTCTTTGTATCTTGTCCACCACGGCCATTGTTGTCTCAAGGGTAATACACTATTGTGGTGTTTTCTGTCTATTTCTTGTTCCCTTCTCTGAGGTATTCTACATAAGAAGAAACCACTGTACAAGACTTTATTCCATTCTTCATCCTCAGCGCCATAGGAGGCCGTTCTACATGAATCTTTTCATCTGGTTGGAAGATACCGGATCAACCTCTCAGGCAGCTCAAGGACTACCTTCATCACAAACTGTATCACAGGTTTTGTTCCACTGTTTATATCACTGTATAATATTGTCTACACTAGCGCTAATCTGCACTAATTATTTTACCACATTGGAGGGGAGGTGTTACCTACCTGTCTTCTGGGTTAGGGGGGGTTCCGATGTCTTCCGTATGAAGCTTGA